>NC_047112.1:39104796-39405405 GCF_902500255.1 Thalassophryne amazonica | reverse complement strand
TTTACTAGTTGAAGTCCCAGGGGAAGTACTTCAGATTTGTTGTTGGATATTTACTAGTTGAAGTCCCAGGGGAAGTAATTCAGATTTTGTTGTCAGATATTTACTAGTTGAAGTCCCAGGGGAAGTAATTCAGATTTTGTTGTTGGATATTTACTAGTTGAAGTCCCAGGGGAAGTACTTCAGATTTTGTTGTTGGATATTTACTAGTTGAAGTCCCAGGGAAGTATTCAGATTTGTTGTTGGATATTTACTAGTTGAAGTCCCAGGGGAAGTAATTCAGATTTTGTTGCCAGATATTTACTAGTTGAAGTCCCAGGGGAAGTAATTCAGATTTTGTTGTGGATATTTACTAGTTGAAGTCCCAGGGGAAGTAATTCAGATTTTGTTGTTGGATATTTACTAGTTGAAGTCCCAGGGGAAGTAATTCAGATTTTTGTTGCCAGATATTTACTAGTTGAAGTCCCAGGGGAAGTAATTCAGATTTTGTTGTTGGATATTTACTAGTTGAAGTCCCAGGGGAAGTAATTCAGATTTTGTTGTTGGATATTTACTAGTTGAAGTCCCAGGGGAAGTACTTCAGATTTTGTTGTTGGATATTTACTAGTTGAAGTCCCAGGGGAAGTAATTCAGTTTTGTTGCCAGATATTTACTAGTTGAAGTCCCAGGGGAAGTACTTCAGATTTTGTTGTTGGATATTTACTAGTTGAAGTCCCAGGGGAAGTAATTCAGATTTGTTGCCAGATATTTACTAGTTGAAGTCCCAGGGGAAGTAATTCAGATTTTGTTGCCAGATATTTACTAGTTGAAGTCCCAGGGGAAGTAATTCAGTTTTTGTTGTTGGATATTTACTAGTTGAAGTCCCAGGGGAAGTACTTCAGATTTTGTTGTTGGATATTTACTAGTTGAAGTTCCAGGGGAAGTACTTCAGATTTTGTTGTTGGATATTTACTAGTTGAAGTCCCAGGGGAAGTACTTCAGATTTTGTTGTTGGATATTTACTAGTTGAAGTCCCAGGGGAAGTAATTCAGATTTTGTTGCCAGATATTTACTAGTTGAAGTCCCAGGGAAAGTAATTCAGATTTTGTTGTTGGATATTTACTAGTTGAAGTCCCAGGGGAAGTAATTCAGATTTTGTTGCCAGATATTTACTAGTTGAAGTCCCAGGGAAAGTAATTCAGATTTTGTTGTTGGATATTTACTAGTTGAAGTCCCAGGGAAAGTAATTCAGATTTTGTTGTTGGATATTTACTAGTTGAAGTCCCAGGGGAAGTACTTCAGATTTTGTTGTTGGATATTTACTAGTTGAAGTCCCAGGGGAAGTAATTCAGTTTTTGTTGCCAGATATTTACTAGTTGAAGTCCCAGGGGAAGTAATTCAGATTTTGTTGTTGGATATTTACTAGTTGAAGTCCCAGGGGAAGTACTTCAGATTTTGTTGTTGGATATTTACTAGTTGAAGTCCCAGGGGAAGTAATTCAGATTTTGTTGCCAGATATTTACTAGTTGAAGTCCCAGGGGAAGTAATTCAGATTTTGTTGCCAGATATTTACTAGTTGAAGTCCCAGGGGAAGTACTTCAGATTTTGTTGTTGGATATTTACTAGTTGAAGTCCCAGGGGAAGTACTTCAGATTTTGTTGTTGGATATTTACTAGTTGAAGTCCCAGGGGAAGTACTTCAGATTTTGTTGTTGGATATTTACTAGTTGAAGTCCCAGGGGAAGTAATTCAGATTTTGTTGCCAGATATTTACTAGTTGAAGTCCCAGGGGAAGTAATTCAGTTTTTGTTGTTCGATATTTACTAGTTGAAGTCCCAGGGGAAGTAATTCAGATTTTGTTGTTGGATATTTACTATTTGAAGTCCCAGAGGAAGTAATTCAGATTTTGTTGCCAGATATTTACTAGTTTAAGTCCCAGGGGAAGTACTTCAGATTTTGTTGTTGGATATTTACTAGTTGAAGTCCCAGAGGAAGTACTTCAGATTTTGTTGTTGGATATTTACTAGTTGAAGTCCCAGAGGAAGTAATTCAGATTTTGTTGCCAGATATTTACTAGTTTAAGTCCCAGGGGAAGTAATTCAGTTTTTGTTGTTCGATATTTACTATTTGAAGTCCCAAAGGAGGTAATTCAGATTTTGTTGTTGGATATTTACTAGTTGAAGTCCCAGAGGAAGTAATTCAGATTTTGTTGCCAGATATTTACTAGTTTAAGTCCCAGGGGAAGTACTTCAGATTTTGTTGTTGGATATTTACTAGTTGAAGTACCAGGGGAAGTAATTCAGATTTTGTTGCCAGATATTTACTAGTTGAAGTCCCAGGGGAAGTACTTCAGATTTTGTTGTTGGATATTTACTAGTTGAAGTCCCAGAGGAAGTAATTCAGATTTTGTTGCCAGATATTTACTAGTTGAAGTCCCAGGGGAAGTACTTCAGATTTTGTTGTTGGATATTTACTAGTTGAAGTCCCAGAGGAAGTAATTCAGATTTTGTTGCCAGATATTTACTAGTTGAAGTCCCAGGGGAAGTAATTCAGATTTTGTTGCCAGATATTTACTAGTTGAAGTCCCAAAGGAGGTAATTCAGATTTTGTTGTTGGATATTTACTAGTTGAAGTCCCAGAGGAAGTAATTCAGATTTTGTTGCCAGATATTTACTAGTTGAAGTCCCAAAGGAGGTAATTCAGATTTTGTTGTTGGATATTTACTAGTTGAAGTCCCAGAGGAAGTAATTCAGATTTTGTTGCCAGATATTTACTAGTTTAAGTCCCAGGGGAAGTACTTCAGATTTTGTTGTTGGATATTTACTAGTTGAAGTCCCAGAGGAAGTAATTCAGATTTTGTTGCCAGATATTTACTAGTTGAAGTCCCAGGGGAAGTAATTCAGATTTTGTTGCCAGATATTTACTAGTTGAAGTCCCAAAGGAGGTAATTCAGATTTTGTTGTTGGATATTTACTAGTTGAAGTCCCAGAGGAAGTAATTCAGATTTTGTTGCCAGATATTTACTAGTTGAAGTCCCAAAGGAGGTAATTCAGATTTTGTTGTTGGATATTTACTAGTTGAAGTCCCAGAGGAAGTAATTCAGATTTTGTTGCCAGATATTTACTAGTTTAAGTCCCAGGGGAAGTACTTCAGATTTTGTTGTTGGATATTTACTAGTTGAAGTCCCAGAGGAAGTACTTCAGATTTTGTTGTTGGATATTTACTAGTTGAAGTCCCAGAGGAAGTAATTCAGATTTTGTTGCCAGATATTTACTAGTTTAAGTCCCAGGGGAAGTAATTCAGTTTTTGTTGTTCGATATTTACTATTTGAAGTCCCAAAGGAGGTAATTCAGATTTTGTTGTTGGATATTTACTAGTTGAAGTCCCAGAGGAAGTAATTCAGATTTTGTTGCCAGATATTTACTAGTTTAAGTCCCAGGGGAAGTACTTCAGATTTTGTTGTTGGATATTTACTAGTTGAAGTACCAGGGGAAGTAATTCAGATTTTGTTGCCAGATATTTACTAGTTGAAGTCCCAGGGGAAGTACTTCAGATTTTGTTGTTGGATATTTACTAGTTGAAGTCCCAGAGGAAGTAATTCAGATTTTGTTGCCAGATATTTACTAGTTGAAGTCCCAGGGGAAGTACTTCAGATTTTGTTGTTGGATATTTACTAGTTGAAGTCCCAGAGGAAGTAATTCAGATTTTGTTGCCAGATATTTACTAGTTGAAGTCCCAGGGGAAGTAATTCAGATTTTGTTGCCAGATATTTACTAGTTGAAGTCCCAGGGGAAGTAATTCAGATTTTGTTGCCAGATATTTACTAGTTGAAGTCCCAGGGGAAGTACTTCAGATTTTGTTGTTGGATATTTACTAGTTGAAGTCCCAGGGGAAGTACTTCAGATTTTGTTGTTGGATATTTACTAGTTGAAGTCCCAAAGGAGGTAATTCAGATTTTGTTGTTGGATATTTACTAGTTGAAGTCCCAAAGGAGGTAATTCAGATTTTGTTGTTGGATATTTACTAGTTGAAGTCCCAGAGGAAGTAATTCAGATTTTGTTGCCAGATATTTACTAGTTTAAGTCCCAGGGGAAGTACTTCAGATTTTGTTGTTGGATATTTACTAGTTGAAGTACCAGGGGAAGTAATTCAGATTTTGTTGCCAGATATTTACTAGTTGAAGTCCCAGGGGAAGTACTTCAGATTTTGTTGTTGGATATTTACTAGTTGAAGTCCCAGGGGAAGTAATTCAGATTTTGTTGCCAGATATTTACTAGTTGAAGTCCCAGGGGAAGTAATTCAGATTTTGTTGCCAGATATTTACTAGTTGAAGTCCCAGGGGAAGTACTTCAGATTTTGTTGTTGGATATTTACTAGTTGAAGTCCCAGTGGAAGTAATTCAGATTTTGTTGTTGGATATTTACTAGTTGAAGTTCCAGATGAAGTGATTCAGATTTTGTTGCTGCATATTTACTATTTGAAGTCCCAAAGGAGGTAATTCAGATTTTGTTGTTGGATATTTACTAGTTGAAGTTCCAGGGGAAGTAATTCAGATTTTGTTGCCAGATATTTACTAGTTGAAGTCCCAGGGGAAGTAATTCAGATTTTGTTGTTGGATATTTACTAGTTGAAGTTCCAGATGAAGTGATTCAGATTTTGTTGCTGCATATTTACTATTTGAAGTCCCACAGGAAGTAATTCAGATTTTGTTGCCAGATATGTACTATTTGAAGTCCCAGGGGAAGTAATTCAGATTTTGTTGTTGGATATTTACTAGTTGAAGTCCCAGGGGAAGTAATTCAGATTTTGTTGTTGGATATTTACTAGTTGAAGTCCACGGGGAAGTAATTCAGATTTTGTTGTTGGATATTTACTAGTTGAAGTTCCAGATGAAGTGATTCAGATTTTGTTGCTGCATATTTACTATTTGAAGTCCCAAAGGAGGTAATTCAGATTTTGTTGTTGGATATTTACTAGTTGAAGTTCCAGGGGAAGTAATTCAGATTTTGTTGCCAGATATTTACTAGTTGAAGTCCCAGGGGAAGTAATTCAGATTTTGTTGTTGGATATTTACTAGTTGAAGTTCCAGATGAAGTGATTCAGATTTTGTTGCTGCATATTTACTATTTGAAGTCCCACAGGAAGTAATTCAGATTTTGTTGCCAGATATGTACTATTTGAAGTCCCAGGGGAAGTAATTCAGATTTTGTTGTTGGATATTTACTAGTTGAAGTTCCAGAGGAAGTAATTCAGATTTTGTTGCCAGATATGTACTATTTGAAGTCCCAGGGGAAGTAATTCAGATTTTGTTGTTGGATATTTACTAGTTGAAGTCCCAGGGGAAGTAATTCAGATTTTGTTGTTGGATATTTACTAGTTGAAGTCCCAGGGGAAGTAATTCAGATTTTGTTGTTGGATATTTACTAGTTGAAGTTCCAGATGAAGTGATTCAGATTTTGTTGCTGCATATTTACTATTTGAAGTCCCACAGGAAGTAATTCAGATTTTGTTGCCAGATATGTACTATTTGAAGTCCCAGGGGAAGTAATTCAGATTTTGTTGTTGGATATTTACTAGTTGAAGTCCCAGGGGAAGTAATTCAGATTTTGTTGTTGGATATTTACTAGTTGAAGTCCACGGGGAAGTAATTCAGATTTTGTTGCCAGATATTTACTAGTTGAAGTCCCAGGGGAAGTAATTCAAATTTTGTTGCCAGATATTTACTAGTTGAAGTCCCAGGGGAAGTAATACAGATTTTTTTCCCCCGTCTGCATATATAGTAATGGTAAATGCCACACTGACAGAACCATTTATGTACATCAATACACATGATATATGTATTCTTGCAAGACAGAAGGTATGTAGTGCGTGAGTGAACGTGGTGTGCGTGTGTGACCCTCATCCACCCTTCCTGATCAGCCTACAACATCCTACTCAAAGCCAACCGACAACTTCTCTCAGGAAGGGCCGACCACCAAAACAACACAAAGACAGACAAGAAGGAAAGACAAGTGGTGAAGACAGTGACTGTGAAGTGAGACCCCAACCATACAAATTACCAGGACAAACAACTACACATGAACAAGTAGTGACAGCAACAGTCTGTTGTCTAATTAGTGAGCATCCATACCCTAATCTAGGACACCAGAGTCTTGATCCCCTTGAGAGCACCCAAAACCGATTTGTGGTGACGGCCACAAACACGTAACCATCCACACACAGAGACCCAGATCACAGCTAAATATCCGATCACTGCTGTGGGTGGTGTGTTGGGCCAAGACTAAAGTACAGAACCTTACCATATGGCATGGACCACTCCAGCACATCAGAAGCCATACGGCCAGGGGCACACAACGACGGAAATGGGTCCAGGACGCAGGGCCCCGGGGGAAACCAGGAGAAAAAGGGCAGCGGAAGGGCACAGGAGCCAGGAAGGGCAGCCAGCAGAGCCACCGGGGCAGCAAGACGAACCACCAGGGGAACGGCCTTACTAGTCAAAGTCTCAGGGGAAGTATTTCAGATTTTGTTGCCGGATATTTACTAGCTGAAGTCCCAGAGGAAGTCATTCAGATTTTGTTGCTAGACATTTACTAGTTGAAGTCCCAGGGGAAGTACCTTTGGAAAAACAGAAAAACAGTACCTTTGGAAAAACATTACATGTTTGTTTGTTTTTTTGTTTTTTTAATTGATTAAAAACTAATTTTATCACATGTACATAAGTATTCACAGCTTTTGCCATGAAGCTCAAAATTAAGCTCAGGTACAGCCTGTTTCCACTGATCATCCTTGAGATGCTTCTACAGCTTCCTACAGGTCCCACATTTGACAGTGCATGTCAGAGCACAAACCAAGCATGAAGTCAGCAGAATTATTTGTAGACCTCCGAGACAGGATTTTCCCGAGTCACAAATCTGAGGAAGGGTACAGAAACATTTCTGCTGCTTTGAAGGTCCCAATGAGCACAGTGGCCTCCATCAATGGAAGAAGTTCAAATCCACCAGGACTCTTGCTAGAGCTGGTTATACATCTAGACTGAGCAATCTGGGTAGAAGGGTCTTAGTCAGGGAGGTGACCAAGAACCTGATGGTCACTCTGTCAGAGCTCCAGCATTCCTCTGTGGAGAGAGGAGAACCTTTCAGAAAGACAACCATCTGTGCAGCAATCCACCAATCATACTTGTATGGTAGATGGAAGCCATCTAACAGATGGATGCCACTCCTTGGTAAAAGGCACATGGCAGCCCACCTGGTGTTTGCCAAAAGGCACCTGAAGGACTCTCAAACCATGAGAAACAAAATTCTCTGGTCTGATGAGGCAAAGATTGAACTCTATGGTGTGAATGTCAGACATCATGTTTGGAGGAAACCAGACACCATCCCTGTGGTATCTGGAAGGTTCTGAAGGTGCAGTAACTTGGGTGAACTGCAGGGGTGCAAAGTGCCAGTATAAAAGGCTGTGACTGCGCACAGCCAGACGCAGAAGTAGGTGGATAGCAAATGAAGGCCAGTTTGCCATTGTTCAAGTGAAAACTCATCAGCTTCTTTGGCAAATATGCAAACAACATCTGTGACACAACAATCCCTGCAGTGAAGCATGGTGGTAGCAGCATCATGCTGTGGGGATGATTTTCAGCAGCAGGAACTGGGAGACTAGTCAGGATTGAGGGAAAGGTGAATGCAGCAATGTACAGAGACATCCTGGATGAAAACCTGCTCCAGAGCGCTCTTGACCTCAGACAGTTCATCTTTCAGCAGGACAATGACCCTAAGCACACAATCAAGATATCAAAGGAGTGGCTTCAGGACAACTCTGTGAATGTCCTTGAGTGGCCCAGCCAGAGCCCAGATCTGAATCCGATTGAACATCTCTGGAGAGATCTGAAAATGTCTGTACGCCGACTCTTGCCATCCAACCTGATGGAGCTTAAGAGGTGCTGCAAAGAGGAATGGGCAAAACTGCCCAAAGATCGGTGCACCAAGCTTGTGGCATCATATTCAAGAAGACTGTAATTGCTGATTAAGGTGCATCAACAAAGTATTGAGCAAAGCATGTGAATACTTACATACATGTGATTTTAGTTTTTTCTTTTTAATAAATTTGCAAAAAAAAAAAACCTTTTTCATGTTGTCATTATGGGGTGTTGTGAGTAGAATTTTGAGGGGGGAAATGAATTTCATCCATTTTGGAATAAGGCTGTAACATAACAAAATGTGGAAAAAGTGAAGCACTGCATACTTTCCGGATGCACTGTACAGTGCAGCACAATGTGTTTTTTTTCCTCCTCCATCACCTCTTTGCCCATTTCGAGACTGATGCTTAATTCAGTTTCATTGTCACTGTATACAGGATACAACAAAGTCGCACATCCCTCTAGTCGTGCTACAAAAGCACTCCACATATACAGCACAAAACTACTCTCAATCAGCCACACTCCACATCACATATTAATCATAAACCAGGGGCAGGGAAAATGTAAAAAGTACTACATAAAAATATAAAAGGAAATCTCAGGACTACACAGCACAGAACGCAATATACAATGAAGTACATACTATTTTTAACTTCAGTCCTACACGATCATATTGAATATTGCACATAGAAGTCAAGTTTATGCAGCAGTTTATGCTGTTATTGCTTTGGGATAGAAACTTTTTTATTTTTATGTCTGCCAAGGATGTAATAAAATCAGCAGTGTTCATTTATTTGTCTGACTGTTAGCAGGAAGAAACCATTACATTTTGGAGGTGATCCGGATCCAGATTCTGGATCAAGTTTCAATTTATATAGACTTTTAAGGATTACTGTTAGCAAGATTACATCAAAACTACTGCACAGATTTTGACAAAATTTTTACCAGGGATATATATTAAGCCATGGAAGGCTCCATTTAATTTTTGGATTTGATCCGGATCTGAATTCGGATTCTGGATCAAGATTTCACTTTATGTACGCTTTAAAGGATTACATCAAAACCACTTCATGGATTCTCGCCAAATTTGCACCACAGATAGATATTAGGTCATGGAAGTCTCCACTGAATTTTGGAGGTGACCCGGCTCCAAATCCACATTCTGGATCAAAATTCACTTTATATAGGCTTTGAAGGATTATGTCACAACTACTTCATGGAATGTCACCAAATTTCCACCACATATAAATATCAGGGCATGAAAGACTCCATTAAATTTTAGAGGTGATCTGGATCTGGATTGGCGGACATCAGAAATTTATGACTGCTCTTGTTTTAATTATTATTTATTTATTTTTATTATTATCTATTCATTATTTATTTTTTAATCTGTTTGTCTGGATTTTAATTGTCCTGAACCGTTTGCTCAAGGGCAGCAGTTCAAACAGCGAGTGTCTTGGATGAGCTGGATCTGGTAAAATGCTGTGGGCTCTTCTGAGGCAGCAGGTCAGGATAAAAAAAGACTGAAAAGAATTGGGGATTCCTGTAGAAACAGGAAAAGTTGCACAAAATGCTATGAAGTGGGAAATGAACTCATTGGTTTTCATGTTGCATGAACACTAATGTCGCCTACATATTTAACATATTTAACAACAGGCATGTATGGACACAGTTTAAGAAAATCACAAGCACAGATTTGTTTTAGTGTGTCATTTCAACCTCAGAGATCCATTTTTGTACAGAACATCTGTGTTAAAATATGGGATTATATTTCATACAGTTAAAAGGGATCTGTTTGTGGGCGGTTGAAACAGCTGAAGCATCCTGGTTCTGTTATCAGAAATGTGGGTTTTGGTGAAAGAACATTTTCCTCATTTGTTTCGTCTTGTTTTTGAGTCCTGATTTTTGCAGTGTGTTTAGTACATTATACAACCCGTGGCAAAAATTATGGAATCACCGGCCTCGGAGGATGTTCATTCAGTTGTTTCATTTTGTAGAAAAAAAGCAGATCACAGACATGACACAAAACTAAAGTCATTTCAAATGGCAACTTTCTGGCTTTAAGAAACACTGTAAGAAATCAAGAAAAAAAGATTGTGGCAGTCAGTAACGGTTACTTTTTTAGACCAAGCAGAGGAAAAAAATATGGAATCACTCAATTCTGAGGAAAAAATTATGGAATCACCCTGTAAATTTTCATCCCCAAAACTAACACCTGCATCATATCAGATCTACTCGTTAGTCTGCATCTAAAAAGGAGTGAACACACCTTGGAGAGCTGTTGCACCAAGTGGACTGACATGAATCATGGCTCCAACACGAGAGATGTCAATTGAAACAAAGGAGAGGATTATCAAACTCTTAAAAGAGAGTAAATCATCACGCAATGTTGCAAAAGATGTTGGTTGTTCACAGTCAGCTGTGTCTAAACTCTGGACCAAATACAAACAACATGGGAAGGTTGTTAAAGGCAAACATACTGGTAGACCAAGGAAGACATCAAAGCATCAAGACAGAAAACTTAAAGCAATATGTCTCAAAAATCAAAAAATGTACAACAAAACAAATGAGGAATGAATGGGAGGAAACTGGAGGAAACTGGAGTCAACGTCTGTGACCGAACTGTAAGAAACCGCCTAAAGGAAATGGGATTTACATACAGAAAAGCTAAACAAAAGACATCATTAACACCTAAACAGAAAAAAACAAGGTTACAATGGGCTAAGGAAAAGCAATCGTGGATTGTGGATGACTGGATGAAAGTCATATTCAGTGATGAATCTCGAATCTGCATTGGGCAAGGTGATGATGCTGGAACTTTTGTTTGGTGCCTTTCCAATGAGATTTATAAAGATGACGGCCTGAAGAGAACATGTAAATTTCCACAGTCATTGATGATATGGGGCTGCATGTCAGGTAAAGACACTGGGGAGATGGCTGTCATTACATCATCAATAAATGCACAAGTTTATGTTGATATTTTGGACAATTGAAAGGATGTTTGGGGATGATGAAATCATTTTTCAAGATGATAATGCATCTTGCCATAGAGCAAAAACTGCAAAAACATTCCTTGCAAAAAGACACATAGGGTCAATGTCATGGCATAGGGTCAATATCAATGAGCAGATCTGATTTGATGCAGGGATGAAAATTTACAGGGTGATTCCATAATTTTTTCCTCAGAATTGAGTGATTCCATATTTTTTTCCTCTGCTTAGTCTAAAAAAGTAACCGTTACTGACTGCCACAATCTTTTTTTCTTGATTTCTTATAGTGTTTCTTAAAGCCAGAAAGTTGCCATTTGAAATGACTTTAGTTTTGTGTCATGTCTGTGATCTGCTTTTTTTCTACAAAATTAAACAACTGAATGAACATCCTCTGAGGCTGGTGATTCCATAATTTTTGCCAGGGGTTGTAGTATTTGTGAGGAAATCTGTCCTTTTACCTTCTACCAAAAGTCAAAATTAAAATGCAAAGTGCTCTTTTACAATGAGGAAGTAACTACATTTCTGTATATGTTTGTGGAGACGTGTGCATAAATTAACATTAACATGTGCACGTACAGACACATATATGCACATAACTGAATGCATGCACACACTTTTGCACATTTGTCCTTTCATGTATCTGTGTGGTGTGACCATACAGTTAACATGTCCTGCATGCAACGGCAACAATGCAAAAGAAGAAACAAGATCAAAAGTGCTCAGACACCACAGTGATGCCACATCCACATTAAGTATCAGTTATTTTACTGTCATGATTGGGTCTGTGTTGTTTATTGTATGTTGTTGTTTATTGTTTGTCTGTTACCTTTTGTGCTTGGGTTTTGGTGGAGGGACTTCTCTTGTCTGGTTTTGGTGCTTGGTGTTGGGCGTGTCTCTCTGCTCCTCCCTTCCTGCTTGCCACGCCCCATTCCTGAACCTTCGTCACACACCTGTCTTGTATGGTTTTCATTATCACTCCTCCTATATAAGTCACACCATTTTTTCTTTCAGTTGTGAGTTTGTTGTGCCTTGTGGCTCTTTCAAGTGTTTGTCCTGAGAGTATCCTCTTGTTTTGCTTAACCGTGTATCAACCTGTCTGCCTGATTTTTTGGATCAAGTCTCTGCCTAATGCTTTGGCTACTGTTGCTGTTTTTGGACTGCCTTTTTGTGTACCGAACCCCGCTTGGACTGACATTAAACTCTGTTAAGCTGAAGCCTGAATCCTGCATTTGTGTCAAACCACTTGGTGCTGTAGAAGGTGTCATTTACTATGCTAGAAATATGACCTTGACCTCTGACCTTAATCATTCACAGAAGCCAAACAAATTCAATCACTTCTTCCCATTCATAAACCCAATGTACCTGCCAAGTTTGATCAAAATCAGATTTGACATTCTTAAGCTATCTTGCTGCAGTCCATACAAACATACATAGTTACATGAAACCAAGGTGTTCACAAGATTGTTTATCTCTCATGGTGCCACTAAAATGCAACACCAATTGTGTGAGACCAACAGCCGTGGAAGAAATCCATCCTTGCTTGAAGAAAGGATGGTCCAGGTCGCACCCTCACGAGCTTACTCATGTATGATTGTAGACACCCCGTTGGCACCTCACCAGTTGGCACCCTTCAAACACAAGTCCCTTGGAGCTGTCCTGTTTTTCTTTTTCCAGAGGTGAAGCTCTAAATGTTTTTTTCCGACCCCTCTGATAGCAGATAGCTGCAGAGTTGCCCTAATGGAGTGCAGAAATGAGAGTTCTCTTAGTTGTGTCAAACTTTGCAAAATGTTTTATGGTGGCTGAAGTGCCAGAATAAACCATTGAAAATATTATATGTAGCATAGAACCAGCTATAGTTGCACAGATGCAGAGTAACGTCATGTCCAGGATGTGCACACATAAAGTACATAAAATGTAGTGCAACATTACAAAATGTAATAATCCCTTATAAACTAGACTATTTGCACAATTGTGTTTTGTGCAGACAAATCAAATAATTAACAACAATATTTCAGAAATAAAACTACATTTTTAAATGCATCCAAAGCAGCTAAGAGAGAGAGAGAGAGAGAGAGAGAAACACAACAGTAAAAACATTAAAACAGATAAATTCAAAGAAAAATAATATAACAGGAAAAACAAGGTCACTCTGTTTTTCGCAGTTTGAGGTGCACTGTTTTCCTGTGTTATGAGATCTTAAGTTTGGTGATTTTTGTGCATTGTGGGCGGTACTTTATTACTGGCATTTATTTTATTATTTTTGGAGTTTCATTTGTTTAGTGCTTTGATTCCTGAGAAAACCTATATAAAGAGTTAACATAATCATTATTAGTAAAACAAATGTGTGATTTTTTTTTTTCCAGTAAAAAAGTGCAGAGAAAAAAACCTTATTCAAATGTGTAAAGTTGCTGTACTCAAATATGACACCAAACAAAAGTTGGCAACTTCACAATTTCAAAACTGCCATGACCTTTGACTGCAATGTCACATCGGAGAGGTTTCTGTATTTTCAGCTTAGTGGCAATTAAAAAAAAAAAAAATTATTATAAATGAAGGTAAAATGGTGTCTGTTATCTGGATTGAAAGATGCTTGTGTTGGTAAACAAGCCTAATCTGCTGACCCGGCCTTTAAACGTTTGCCGTCCTCTGTTTTGACAGCCTCCTGTCGCCGTGCACAGTTTGCAGATTCCGACAGCTCGCACATACAGAGACACCAACTGTTCAGTCTGAAGCTTGATCAGTCAGGCTGTCAGGTTTTCTGTTACTAAGCAACATCTCATCCTTCGGTCGTCAGCCAGCTGTCAAAGAGTCTCTTCTTATTGACAGCTCCTCACAGAGGATAAAGGCGATCACATTACTGGCACCAGAACACAGGTGTGCATCCGCACTGGAGTCAGACACAAACCGCTCCAGGCCCAGATTAGGTGGACCCTTTGTTTATGTTTCACTGCACTCGTGTTTTATTGATTGACTTGCCAAATATTTGCAATGAATGCAGCCGTCTTTACCGAGACTCTGGGTAAAGTGAGACAGCGGGCATTCTCACCAGTGCATTCTGGGAGAGAACAGTGAGGTAGCAGAAAACAAAATGCGCAGCCTGAAGCAGTCGGTATAATGTTGGCACCACAAAACCAGTCATGAGTAACAGCAAAAATACAAGCGACACATATGCACATTTAATCTGTTATTTCTTTATTATATTTATGTTATTTCTTGTGTGATGTACAAAAATACTTAATTACTGGGTTCAAGCCCGTATGTCATCCTTGTCAGCCTCTTATTACTGCTTACAACAAAGGTTCCCAAAGTATGGGCCAGAAAGGAACTGGAGCCACCTGCTGGACAATGAAGAAAATGTCTTTGATTTTCAATTTTGTAATTACATTTTTTAAATGATCACAAAATATTTGATTATTTTTAAAACGTGGTAAAAACTCAGCCACGTGGGGTGTGCAGCCTGTATAGCTGGATAAATGAGTAGGTTTGCATCAGGAAGGGCATCCGATGTAAAACATGCAGGCCCAGTGTCACGGACTGAACGCACCCCCCCCAAAAAAAATCGGTCCGCCCTGCCTTCACTGCGCAAGCCTCATTTTGGAGTGTCAGCAGCATCATTTCTGAGCATTAGCTGCATTTCCCTGATTATCACCTCGTTTCTGCTTAAAACAACACTCCAGTCATCATCTATCTCAGCGACAGATACCTGAAGCTTCTGTACAACAATCATTTCAATTTTCATTTACAGTGAGGAAAATAAGTATTTGAACACCCTGCGATTTTGCAAGTTCTCCCACTTACAAATCATGGAGGGGTCTGAAATTTTCATGGTGCATGTCCACTGTGAGAGACAAAAAAAATAAAAAATAAAAAAATCCGGAAATCACAATGTATGATTTTTTTTAATAATTATTTGTATGTTACTGCTGCAAATAAGTATTTGAACACCTGTGAAAATCAATGTTAATATTTGGTACAGTAGCCTTTGTTTGCAATTACAGAGGTCAAACATTTCCTGTAGTTTTTCACCAGGTTTGCACACACTGCAACAGGGATTTTGGTCCACTCCTCCATACAGATCTTCTCTAGATCTTTCAGGTTTGGAGTTTCAGCTCCCTCCAAAGATTTTCTATTGAGTTCAGGTCTGGAGACTGGCCAGGCCACTCCAGGACCTTGAAATGCTTCTTACGGTGCCCCTCCTTAGTTGCCCTGGCTGTGTGTTTGGGGTCATTGTCATGCTGGAAGACCCAGCCACGACCCATCTTCAATGCTCTTACTGAGGGAAGGAGGTGTTTGCCAAAATCTCACAATACATGACCCCATCCATCCTCCCTTCAATACGGTGCAGTCATCCTGTCCCCTTTGCAGAAGAGCACCCCCAGAGTATGATGTTTCCACCCCCATGCTTCACGGTTGGGATGGTTTTCTTGGGGTTGTTCTCATCCTCTAAACATGGTAAGTGGAGTTGATTCCAAAAAGCTCTATTCTGGTCTCATCTGACCACATGACCTTCTCCCATGCCTCCTCTGGATGATCCAGATGGTCACTGGTGAACTTCAAACGGGCCTGGACATGTGCTGGCTTGAGCAGGGGGACCTTGCTGCCCTGCAGGATTTTAAACCATGACAGCATCATGTATTACTAATGTAATCTTTGTGACTGTGGTCCCAGCTCTCTTCAGGTCATTGACCAGGTCCTCCTGTGTAGTTCTGAGCTTTCTCAGAATCATCCTTACCCCACAAAGTGAGATCTTGCATGGAATCCCAGACCGAGGGACATTGACAGTCATCTTGTTTTTGTTCCACTTTCTAATAAATGATCATAACAGTTGTTGTTTTCTACCAAGCTGCTTGCCTGTTCTCCTCTGAGTGTGTGAACAGGTGTCTTTATACAGGTAACAAGTTCAAACAGGTGCAGTTAATACAGGTAAAGAGTGCAGAATAAGAGGGCTTCTTAAAGAAAAATTAACAGGTCTGTGTGAGCCAGAATTCTTCCTGGTTGGTAGGGGGTCAAATACTTATTTGCAGCACTAACATACAAATAAATGATTTAAAAAATCATACATTGTGATTTCCGGATTTTTTTTTTTATTATTTATTTTATTTTATTTTTTTGCAAAACCACAGGGTGTTCAAATACTTCTTTTCCTCACTGTATATATTTTATTTATATAAAATAATATTATTGTTATAATAATAATATTTATTTATATTTAGATATTTTTACACCATGCATTCAGAATGTTGAATATTTTGAATGCATGGTGTAAAAATGAAGACTGTCTCTGAATAAGGATAAAACACAGGTAATTCACTTCAGAAAGAAATGTGAACAGAGATGCTCATATAATTTTATGTATGGAGAGATATATCTTTAGCATTTACAAGTTCATATAAATACCTTGGACTGGTTTTTAATGAATTTATGTGTTTTAGTGAGGAAACTAAACACTTATCCGAATAGGCTGGGAGAGCTCTAGGATCAATACAGAGCAGAATGAAGATCTTACTGGATATAGGTTTCTCTGTGTTTACAAAGTTTATGATGCAGTGGTTGGTTCTGTTTTGTTTTATGCTGCTGGTGTGTGGGGCTTTGAGGAAGTCAAACATATTAGTCTTCAGAATAGAGTGATTAGATGCTTCTTAGGTGTCCACAAGTTCACTGCTAAACTGGCTGTAGAAGGTGACATGGGGTGGGAGCCCATTATATCTATTATCTCTGCATTATAAAGCAGAGAATAGAGATGCTTCGTTTATGGAACCACTTCATTCAGCTGCCAGATGACAGGCTGACCAAAAAAATTTTTTATGGGATTGTTCAAATAATTATCTGTGGGCCAAAGAAATAATTAACTTATTTACAATTTCAAATTTGAATTACATTTACATGAATAAATTGCAGTGTAATTTAAATTTCTTTAAAAAAAAATTCAATAATTATAAAATGCAATGGAAAATGATATTTGTAAGAAAACAAAACTAAGGAATTACATACAATTTAAGGAGAAATACCAGACTGAGACTTATGTGAAGTTAAATTTGTCCCAGAAGCAGCGGTCCCTTTGTGCTCAGATTAGATCTGGTAGTCTTCCTCTGGCAGTGGAAGTGGGCAGGTATAAGGTTCTCTGAACAGGAGAGAGTCTGTATTTTTTGTGACCTTGATGTTGTGGAAGATGAGTATCATTTTGTTCTTTACTTTACTTTGTATTCTGATTTAAAACTTTGTTTATTTCAGTGTGTGCAAAAAAATAATGTAGATGTGTTTTGGTTTTCTGAGGAGAAAATTTTGAGTTGGATGTTTGAAAAAGAAACATTTGCTTTGGCTGTTTTTGTTTGTAAAGCCTGGGAAAGGAGGCAACAGGTGTTGTACCTTGAAATTGTGCAACTTGTGACATGTATGTGGTTATTTTGTTTTGGATATGGAGTGTGTTATTATGTGGGCTGGACACCAGTGGTGCATGACACTTTAATAAAAATCAATCAGTCAGTCAGTCATATATAATGCCAAATCACAACAAAGTTGCCTCAAGGTGCTTCACACAAGTAAGGTCTAACCTTACCAACCCCCAGAGCGAGCACACAGGGGACAGTGGTAAGGAAAAACTTCCTCTGATGATTTGAGGAAAAAACCTCAAACAGACCAAACTCAAAGGGGTGACCCTCTGCTTGGGCCATGCTACAGACACAATTTACAAAATACAGGAAATTTTGCCAGTGCACAGGACAGGAGGATTGCAGAAGAAGACACCACTCCCAACTCTGGATGGAGCCGCACCTCAAACAGAGAGAAAAAACAGAATCAAGCATCAGAAAGACAACAAATACAGTATAATTGATCAGCATTAAGCAACAAGAAAAAACAGAAGAAATACTAAGGTGATCGCCAGCCACTAGCCCTAACCTTCACTAAAAGACCCAGAATTTAGATAAAGTTGAGGCTGCGGCCCACTCTGTTTCCTAATAAAATGAATTTAAAAGAGTAAAAAGCATAGTAACATACTATGCCAGTATGCTAGCCATACGAAAGGGAAAATAAGTGCGTCTTAAGTCTGGACTTGAAAGTCTCTACAGAATCTGACTGTTTTATTGACACAGGGAGATCATTCCACAGAACAGGGGCATGATAAGAGAAAGCTCTGTGACCCACAGACTTCTTATTCACCTTAGGGACACAAAGTAGTCCTGCACCCTGAGAACGCAAAGCTGGTACGTAAGATTTAATTAGGTCAGCTAAGTAGGGATGGGCCAGTCCGTGAACAGTTTTATAGGTTAGTAGCAGAACCTTAAAATCTGATCTCACTGGGACAGGAAGCCAGTGAAGAGATGCCAAAATGGGTGTAATGTGGTCAAACTTTCTGCTTCCTGTCAAAAGTCTGGCAGCAGCATTTTGAACCAGTTGGAGAGCTCTCTTGCTGGACTGCAGTAAAACAGAAAATAGAACATTGCAATAGTCAAATCTAGAAGAGACAAATGCATGAATGCAAGACAGGATGGGACGAATCTCCGCTATATTTCGCAGGTGGAAGAGGTAGTGTTATTGTACAAAACACAGTGAGAACAACTGGTCAGGTATGATGTCAAGTGTGCAAGGGTATTCCCAGTAATCCAAAAATAATTCTCCAGCCTGTCAAGTAGAATATGATGATCCACGGTATCAAACACAGCACTGAGATCTAACCGCACCAGAACTGTAGTGGTGTAGAATCCATTGCAAGCAGAACATCATTCAACACTTTAGTGAGAGCTGTCTCTGTGGAACATTTTCTTAAAGCAGACTGCAGTGGCTCAGAAAGATTATTCTCAGTAATGTGGTCCACAAGCTGCCATGAAACCACATTTTGCAAAATTTTAGAGCAAAATGATGAATTTGATATCGGCCAGTATCTTGAGGACTAAGCAAAGGTACTATGAATTGGGAGAGAAAGCACAAAGTTTTGTCTTGGCAGTTGAAAAAGGAAAGTTTAAGAACAATTAATGCAATTGAAACAAAAACGGGTTAAATTTCATAGAATCCCACAGAAATTAATGATACATTTAAATGGTTCTATACTAATTTGTATACCTCAGAGTCACCAGAAGATCTGACCAAGATAGATGAATTTTTGTCCACTGTTGACCAACCCAAACTTAAAGAATTACTTATCCCCCTGCTTATGGATGTTGTCAATTTAGCCTCAAATACTCAAACTCTCCCTGAAACCTTCTCCACCGCCATAATTACAGTGATTCATAAGAAAGATAAAAACCCACTAAAGTGCTCTTCATATAGACTCATATCTCTTCTGAACTCAGATTATAAAATTATTTCAAAGGCCCTGGCCAACCGACTTGGCCAATATTTGCTAAATTAATAAATCCTGATCAATCTGGTATTATATTAAAATGTTCTTCAGCCAATAACTTGTGTAGTTTTTTTTTAACATCATTCATCTCACTAAAACAAAAATAGAACCCTGTATAGCTGTAGCTTTAGACGCAGAAACGGCTTTTGATAGGTTCTTCTTCTTCTTCTTTTCCTAAGCCTGTATTCCCGCTTTTGCAGTGTCGGCTGCCTTGGTCTTTGTCCTCCAGGTTTTCCTGTCCTGGGCCTCCTCCGGTCTCACTCCGAAGTGGGTCATATCTTCCTTGATGCAATCCATCCATCTCTTACAAGGTCGTCCTCGGGGTCTCCTTCCCGGTATGCTTGCTTCCCATACCTTCTTAACTCGGTTCTCCTCTTCCATCCTGGCTACATGGCTATACCACCTTAACCGTATCTCTCTAACGTTCTCATTTATGGTGTTTATTTGTAGCTCTCTTCTGATGTCTTCACTCCTGTCTCAATCTCTCAATGTCACTCCCTTGATTCTCCTAAGCATTCTCATCTCAGTTGACTCTAGGATTCTCTCTTCCTTTTTTCCCATGGTCCAGACCTCCGCTCCATACAGTAGAACTGGTACTGGCATCCTTTTGTCCTTGATGACTCCGGACAACTCTCTCCACTTGGCCCAAGCTGCTGACACTCTTGCTCTGATTGTACATTCGGTTCCTCCATTCTCTGGTATTGTTACTCCCAGGTACTTAAACTCCCTGACCTGCTTCAGGGTTGTGTTGTTTCTGTCTCTGATGTTCACCTTCACATCTCTCCTGCTGCTGTGAAGGTGAACATCAGAGACAGAAACAACACAACCCTGAAGCAGGCTTTTGATAGGTTGGAATGGCCATATCTGTTTAAAGTCTTGGCAAAGTTCGGTTTTGGTCAATCATTTATCAATTGGATGAGGACTCTTTATCATGAGCCCAGAGCTAAAATTACTACCAATGGACAGACTTCAACACCGTTCTCATTGGGCAGATCGAGTCGACAGGGCTGCCCTTTGTCCCCAGGAGTCTTTGTTTTGGCTATTGAGCCCTTGACCGAGGTGATCAGACGGGATCCTGATATAAGAGGTTTTGAGGTGGATAGGACAAATCATAAAATTAATATTCTAGCAGACGATGTTATTCTTTATTTAACAGACCCTGTTAATTCGCTTTCAAAATTACAGATGATGGTGCTATTTCAGTTTATAAGGTGAACTGGGGGAAGAGCGAGATTCTTCCCCTTACAAGTTTTGATTATACCCATTATCAACAAATAAGTCCATTTAAGTGGCTTCCAAATAGTATAAAATATCTTGGAATAACTGTGGACAATGACCTTAAAAATCTGTATCTACTCAATTATCTCCCGTTGCTCAGTCGAATTAAAATGATTTATGTAGGTGGATGACTTTACCCATCACCATGACTGCCCATATTAACTGTATTAAAATTAATGAAATGCAGAGATTACAGTATCTTTTCCAGTCTTTGCCCATTCCATTGCCTAACATATTTTTCAAATCCCTAAACAGATATGTAAGAGAATTTATATGGAATTGTAAAGTATCAAGAGTATCTATGGAAAAATTGACCTGGGACTATAAATTGGGAGGCCTTCGTCTCCCCAGCTTTAAAAAATATTATTGGGCCGCTCAATTCTTTTTTTGAGGGTGAGGATGTCACCTCATGGATACAGATTGGTGTACACCCACTAAAGGAAAGGGTTTTTAGTGATTTCATTTAAGTGGGACTCCAGAAATATATCCAACAGAACAGATAACCCCATTTTAAAACATTTGGTTAAAATATGGTGTGCGATTCATAAAATTCATGGACTAAAAATGGGATTGTCTCCAAGGACAACCCTCAGACAAAATGAGCTCATACCCATGATTCTGAGCAACAGGATTTTGGAGACTTGGTATCAGAGAGGGATTCAACATCTAGAAGACTGTTTTGAAAATGGACACCTCATGTCTCTTGAACAATTGAAGAGGAAGTATGATTTACCCAACAACACTTTCTTTTGTTATCTACAGTTGAGATCTTTCCTCAGAACCAGATTGGGTACTGATATGACTCTCCCTGTTCTCAGTGATGTGGAAAAATTACTTCATGAAGGGAATGTGTGTAAATTTATTGCTAAAATGTATTCTATACAACTGAATGGATCCCCTAAGCCTGGTTTACATAGATCCAGAGAGAGGTGGGAGTCAGGCTTGAACAGAACCATAGATGAACATTTGTGGTCCGACCTCTGTCAAGAGTGTCTTTCAGGAACTGTTAATGCACGATATAGGTTACTTCACTATAATTTCTAGAGCCCGACCGATATATCGGCCGGCCGATATTATCGGCTGATATAAGCCCTTTTCAAAGTACTCACTATCGGCCAAAATTTTGCCAATAGAACGCCGATAATTTCTCATAAACAGAACAGTTACTGAAATAATGTTTGTGCCGGCAATGTAAAATGTCCTTGCACCATTTGTCCAGTAGATGGAACTCTGACTCCATTCAACTGAGAGCTGCTTACACCCCTGCTTAAATGTGTTCATCACCGGCCCCCATAGTTCACGTCATACTGCACTGATCGGCTGACAAAAGCATACAAGTAAGTTTATAAGGATGTTGTTTGTAATAACTTTGCGATTACATTCACCCCACACTTCTCCCGTTTCTCCCGTATTTCTAGCATGAAAAACTTTCATTTACTGCTAAAAGGTTGAAACATTCAGATTCACTGGTCGTCCAGAAGGGTTCTGGGAATTACTGCCGTTTGCCATTAATCCTCTGGGGCTGACGCCGTCGTATACGATGGCTGGGACCAAGCTTTACTAAATTGTAAATAGAAACTTACTTTTTTTTTTTTTTTTGCTGAAAAGTTAACTCCGGGGACTTTAGATCCACCGTCAGCCATCTTAGTACTCCTCATAGAAGATGTGTAATGATGTGCGCAATGTGAGTGTCCAATCAGAATTGATCCATCACATGGTTTTCCAAAATCCAAACGTAGGGCAGATTTACCTCACGTGATATGGCAAAGATTGTTTTCAGGAGTGATATCTTACTAGTTGGCCCGTTTGAATAGCCCCCTAACTGCTCCAATTGCATTTTTGCATTTTTTGAACTTGAAAATTATTCTCTGTTATAAATCAATATGAGGACGAAGCTTCAGCTTTTAGCTCATGCCTTTTTTTATTAAGGGTCCAAAAAAGAACATTATATTCATTAAAAAAAAATTGGCCGATCTATCGGCAAATCAGCCGATTTATCGATTATCTGCATTTTTTTCATCCAAATATTGGCATGGGCCTCAAAAAATCCATATCGGTCGGACTCTAATAGTTTCCTCCATCAATTGTACCTCACACCACAAAAATTGCATAACTCTAAGCCTGAGGTATCCGAATTGTGTTTTAGATGTGGTGTAGAGGTTGGCTCCTTTTTGCGCTGCACCTTGCTGTGCACAAAGGTGAATCCATTTTGGTATGATGTATGTGATACACTTACCAAGATCACTGGGGTCACCTTCCCTCAAGATCCTGAGCTTTGCCTGTTAGGTAATTTAACAGTTGTCCATGGATCCCCAACTAAATACCAATTTAAATTTATAGACATCACCTTGTGTGTGGCAAGGAAGTGCATTGCGGGCCACCTGGAAGTCTGATTCCCCCCTCCCCATTGAGAGGTAGTTTTCAGAATTAAACAGTTGTATCCCTCTCGAGAATATCACTTATAACCTTCGAAAACTTACAATACCTTTCTCAAGCACTGACCCCCCCCCCCAACCCCTCCCACTTTTTTCTCTCTCTCTTCTTTTTGGGGTGGGACGGGGAAGGGAGTTTTGAACTTTTGTGATTTGTTCCTTGTGTTTTGTGTTTGTACTTAACTTGTAAAATTGAAAATAAAATATAAAAAAAAAAAGATTTGATATTGGCTTATAGTTTTTCAATACACTAGGGTCAAGATTAGATTTCTTAAGTAATGGTTTAATCACTGCAGATTTGAAACATTTAGGAATGAATCCAGAGGTTAATGAGAGATTAATCATTCCGGCACAGTTGGCCCAAGAGTGGGCCACAGATCCTTAAACAGTTTTGTTGGTATAGGATCAAATAAGCAGGTTGTGCTTTTTGCTGTTCGTCAGCACGCCTAGTGAGATACTGTCAAATTCTGTAAATGGAGGAAATCCTCCAGTAATGCCACCCACCTCAATAGCAGGGTGTAGTGGCTGGGTTAAGGCATGCTGGGATATTGTGGAATTGTATGAGGAAGTCTGGAGTGGCAAGAAAGTATGTGAGGGTTGTGCAGGACATGTACAGGGATAGTGTGACAGAGGTAAGATGCGCAGTGGGAATGACAGACTCATTCAAGGTGGAGATGGGATTACACCAAGGATCAGCTCTGAATCCTTTCTTGTGTGCACTGGTGATGGACAGGCTGACAGATGAGATCAGACAGGAGTCACCCTGGACTATGATGTTTGCAGATGACATTGTGATCTGTAGTGAGAGTAGCAAGCAGGTTGAGTCTAGCCTGGAGAGGTGGAGATATGCTGTGCAGAGAAGGGGAATGAAAGTCAGTAGGAGCAAGACTGAGTTCATATGTGTTAATGAGAGGGAGCCCAGTGCAATAGTGCAGCTACAAGCATCGGTGGTCTCTGACCACTCACTTATTAGGTTTACAGTTTCGCTGCCGTGTTTAGTGAAACAACAACCTTGTTTATCACTGCAGCAACGTATTAACTCCTCAACTATGACTGAACTCGAAGCTAGACTGCCTGGTATCTTAGCTTCACGTTAGAGAATGCCCAATCAGTAGACAGGCTTGTGCAAAGTTTAACCTCAGCGCTCAAAACTACACTTGACAAGACTGTGCCACCTCTATTACAATCACACCTTCGCAAAACACAGTCGCCTTGGTTCAGTAGTTACTTGTGTGACCTCAGGCAGAAAGCTCGAGGTCTAGAACAGAAATGGTTGTAGTTCAAAATTAGAAGTATTCCATCTTGCATGACGTGATGCTATTTTAGACTATAAGCATGCACTACTGGCTACAAAGCCGGCCTATTATTCTGATTTGATCAACAAAAACAAGCATAACTCAAAGTTCTTGTTCGACACGGTGGCAGCACTTATTAATGGAGAACCACCTGTAAGTCACGCTCCCTTTTCAGCACAGGATTTCCTGGATTACTTTGAGAAGAAAATAGAAGACATCCCAGCATGCCTTAACCTAGCCACTACACCCTGCTATTGAGGTGGATGCTACCACTGAGGTAGTACCTAGATTAACAGAATTTGATAGTATCTCACGAGGCGTCCTGATGAAATTTGTAACGTCTACAAAAAGCACAACCTGCTTATTTGATTCTATACCAACAAAACTGTTTAAGGATCTGTGGCCCATTCTTGGGCCTACTGTGCTGGAAATTCTTAATCTCTCATTAACTTCTGGATCTGTTCCTAAATGTTTCAAATCTGCAATGATTAAACCATTACTTAAGAAATCTAATCTTGATCCTAGTGTATTGAAAAACTATAGGCTGATATCAAATCTATCATTTTGCTCTAAAATTCTGGAAAAAGTGGTTTCACTGCAGCTCGTGGACCACCTTACTGAGAATAATCTTTTAGAGCCACTGCAGTCTGCTTTTAGAAAATATCATTCCACAGAGACGGCTCTCACTAAAGTGATGAATGATCTTCTGCTTGCAACGAGCTCGGACACCACTACGGCTCTTTTGCTGTTAGATCTCATCTCAGTGCTGCATTTGATACCATGAATCATCATATTTTACTTGATAGGCTAGAGAATCATTTTGGGATTACTGAAAGTGCCCCTCCATGGTTGACGTCATACCTATCCAGTCGTTCTGACTGTGTTTTGTATAATAACACTACCTCTAACCTTAGTGACATAAAATTTGGGGGTCCATGGGGATCCATCTTTGGCCCACTGCTTTTCTCCCTTTATATAGCACCCCTTGGGCATATACTGCAGCATTTTGGGATTACTTTTCACTGCTATGCTGATGATGGACAATTGTACATGCTGATAACTGCTGGTAATCTCATCCACATAAAATCCTTAGAAGATTGCCTTGCATCATGGAGAAGCTGGATGTCTATCAATTTCCTACTTTTAAACTCTGATAAGACTGAAATGATGGTTCTTGGTCCAGTGAGACATCGGCATCAATTTGAACAGCTAATGCTTAACCTAGGCTCATGTGTCATGCATCATACTGACAAAGTGAGGAACATTGGGGTAATTTTTTATCCTACGTTGTCCTTTGGCCTCCACATTAGAGATATTATGAGGACTGCTTTCTTTCATCTGTGAAATACAGCAAAGATTTGTCCCATCCTGTCTAAGACTGATGCTGAGACCCTGATTCATGCATTTGTCTCTTCTGGATTTGACTATTGCAATGTTCTATTTTCTGGTTTACCGCAGTCCAGCATTAGGGGTCTCCAACTGGTTCAAAACGCTGCTGCTAGACTTTTCACATGAAGCAGAAGGTTTGACCACATTACACCCATTTTGGCATCTCTTCACTGGCTTCCTGTCTCTTTTAAGGTTCTGCTACTAGCCTATAAAATTGCTCACGGACAGGCACCTCCCTACCTAGCTGACCTAATTAAACCCTACGTACCGGCCCGGGCTTTACATTTGCAGGATGCAGGATTGATTTGTGTCCCTAGGATGAATAAAGGCCACAGAGCTTTCTCTTATCATGCCCATGTTTTGTGGAATGAGCTCCCTGCATTAATAAAACAATCAGATTCTGTCAAGACATTCAAGTCCAGACTTAAGACGCACTTATTTTCCCTTTTCATATGGCTAGCATACTGGCATAGTATGTTACTATGCTTTTTACTTTTTACAATGCTTTTTAGTCTTTTAATTCATTTTATTTTGTTTTCTGAATTGTTTTGTGTGATCAGCTTGAAGTGACTCTGTTGTGATTTGGCACTGTATAAAATGAATAAACTGAAACTGAATTGAATAGAAGTGGTGAAAGTAGATGAGTTTAAATACTTGGGGTCAACTGTTCAAAGTAATGGAGAGTGTGGTAGAGAGGTGAAGAAGAGAGCGGAAGCAGGGTGGAGTGGGTGGAGAAAGGTGGCAGGGGTGATCTGTGATTGAAGAATATAGCAGTGAGACCAGTTACAACCCCTGGCAAAAATTATGGAATCACCGGCCTCGGAGGATGTTCATTCAGTTGTTTAATTTTGTAGAAAAAAGCAGATCACAGACATGACACAAAACTAAAGTCATTTCAAATGGCAACTTTCTGGCTTTAAGAAACACTATAAGAAATCAGGAAAAAAATAGTGGCAGTCAGTAACGCTTACTTTTTTAGACCAAGCAGAGGGAAAAAAAATAGGGACTCACTCAACTGAGGAAAAAATTATGGAATCACCCTGTAAATTTTCATCCCCAAAACTAACACCTGCATCAAATCAGATCTGCTCGTTAGTCTGCATCTAAAAAGGAGTGATCACACCTTGGAGAGCTGTTGCACCAAGTGGACTGACATGAATCATGGCTCCAACACGAGAGATGTCAATTGAAACAAAGGAGAGGATTATCAAACTCTTTAAAGAGGGTAAATCATCACGTAATGTTGCAAAAAATGTTGGTTGTTCACAGTCAGCTGTGTCTAAACTCTGGACCAAATACAAACAACATGGGAAGGTTGTTAAAGGCAAACATACTGGTAGACCAAGGAAGACATCAAAGCGTCAAGACAGAAAACTTAAAGCAATATGTCTCAAAAATCGAAAATGCACAACAAAACAAATGAACGAATGGGAGGAAACTGGAGTCAACGTCTGTGACCGAACTGTAAGAAACCGCCTAAAGGAAATGGGATTTACATACAGAAAAGCTAAACGAAAGCCATCATTAACACCTAAACAGAAAAAAACAAGGTTACAATGGGCTAAGGAAAAGCAATTGTGGACTGTGGATGACTGGATGAAAGTCCTATTCAGTGATGAATCTCGAATCTGCATTGGGCAAGGTGATGATGCTGGAACTTTTGTTTGGTGCCGTTCCAATGAGATTTATAAAGATGACTGCCTGAAGAAAACATGTAAATTTCCACAGTCATTGATGATATGGGGCTGCATGTCAGGTAAAGGCACTGGGGAGATGGCTGTCATTACATCATCAATAAATGCACAAGTTTACGTTGATATTTTGGACACTTTTCTTATCCCATCAATTGAAAGGATGTTTGGGGATGATATCATTTTTCAAGATGATAATGCATCTTGCCATAGAGCAAAAACTGTGAAAACATTCCTTGCAAAAAGACACATAGGGTCAATGTCATGGCCTTCAAATAGTCCAGATCTTAATCCAATTGAAAATCTTTGGTGGAAGTTGAAGAAAATGGTCCATGACAAGGCTCCAACCTGTAAAGCTGATCTGGCAACAGCAATCAGAGAAAGTTGGAGCCAGATTGATGAAGAGTACTGTTTGTCACTCATTAAGTCCGTGCCTCAGAGACTGCAAGCTGTTATAAAAGCCAGAGGTGGTGCAACAAAATACTAGTGATGTGTTGGAGCGTTCTTTTGTTTTTCATGATTCCATAATTTTTTCCTCAGAATTGAGTGATTCCATATTTTTTTCCCTCTGCTTGGTCTAAAAAAGTAACCGTTACTGACTGCCACAATTTTTTTTCTTGATTTCTTATAGTGTTTCTTAAAGCCAGAAAGTTGCCATTTGAAATGACTTTAGTTTTGTGTCATGTCTGTGATCTGCTTTTTTTCTACAAAATGAAACAACTGAAAGAAACATCCTCCGAGGCCAGTGATTCCATAATTTTTGCCACGGGTTGTATGTTGTACAGCTTAGAGATGGTGTCAGTAACAAAAAGACAGGAGGCAGGGCTGAAGATGTTGGAATTCACTTTGGGAGTGACGACGAGGATGGGCAGGATTACAAATGAACATAACTGAGGGACTCAGGTGGGATGATTTGGAGACAAAGTCAGAGAGGTGAGATTGAGATGGTTTGGACATGTGCAGAGGAGAGATCCAGGTGTATATGAGGAGAATAATGCTGAGGATGGAGCCACCAGCAGGAGGAGAAGAGGGAGGCCAAAAAGGAGGTTTATGGATGTACTGAGGGAGGACATGCAGATATTTGGTATGACACAGGAAGATAGAGAGAACAGGGTGAGATGGAAATGTTTGATCTGCTGTGGCGGCCCCTAATGGGTGCAGCGGAAAGAAGAAGATATATATCATCAAAGTTTTATTTCGTAGTTCTTGGCCCCAGGGAAAGTGAGGGCCCATTTTTGCTTCCAGCCAGCTGGAGATTACAATACATGTC
Organism: Thalassophryne amazonica; assembly: GCF_902500255.1. NCBI lineage: Eukaryota > Metazoa > Chordata > Actinopteri > Batrachoidiformes > Batrachoididae > Thalassophryne > Thalassophryne amazonica. Next base: position 39,376,838 of record NC_047112.1, on the reverse strand, counting down.
TTTTTAGTGATTCAGTGAAAACAGTCACAATGTTGTTTCAGTGCAGTTCTTTTCTATTTGGCATTGATGGAGAGGTGACCCAGCATAAATTAAACAAAAATATAACTGCTTTCTATCTACCATATATATATATATATATATATATATATTCAGACAGAATCTCTTTGTTAGGTGTTTGCTGGCTTTATCATATGTGTCATATTTGCTGTAATAACGCATTAATCATAATGGCGTGTTTACGGATGGTGTCGTGCACGCGGCGACACACACGGGCGGCGCGCGCCCCTCACTCTGCGCACATCACCAGCAGGTTGTTGCGTCAACGTTTATCCTCCTCTCTGTCGCGCGCGTCCCATCTCTGTCACGGGAGCGCGGACAGGTAACCCGCCGCTCCGATCGGGCTGCTCGTTAAAGGTTCATCTCATGCGACACAACGATCCGATCGGGGACACGATCTGTTTGTTGATCCCGACGTTCCGTTTAGGGTGCACGGAGTGAGAGGTGAGCTTGTTTTTTCTTTTTTGTGTGTGTGTGCATTGTTCCTCTTGGCGCGGTCATTAATCATATAATGTGCTGGTTACGGTGTGATTTGTTTGTTTCAGGCGGCGTTTGTCGGCGCTGATCGCTGTGCGCGCCGCTGTTTTTGGTTTGTCGTGAACGCCACAGCATGCCATGTGCCTCAAAAACCGATCCACACCTCAGATCGAATTGAATAACTGCAGCATGTGCGTTTGTCGTTGCAGAAAAAGACGTGTGTGTTCATGCGTTTAGCGTGCGCTGCGCATCAGAGCTGCGTTATGTGAGGCGTTCAGGGACTGAAGGCCCGCAAAGCTTTTTCTTCCTGTTTCCAAATTGTTAAACACATTAAAGGCGGAGTGTATATATATATATATATATATATATTACCCTTGCATTAATATGCAGCCAAGTGCTTTGTTCCATGGGTGTAGCTAGGAGGGTGGATTTAGGGTTTTACCCCCCCCCATATATTCCACACACATTGATAAAACAACCAGGTGTTACTGCATCTATGAATCAACTGAAGTAATAGTTTTGAAATCACTCTTTCAAAACACTGAACAAAAGTACCCAAATCAGTTGTGTATAAAAATGTTTCACTGGTTGAAACACAATTAATCGCTTAATAACATATTGTTACTTTTTTGTTGTTTTTCTATAATGCTCTAAAATCACTTATTAAAAAAATTATTCAGTGTTTACACTACATTGCATAAAATTCATTCATTCATTCATTCATTCATTCATTCATTCATCTCCGACCACTTAGTCCAATTAAGGGACGCGGGGGGCTGGAGCCTATCCCAGCAGTCATAGAGCGCAAGGCGGGGTATACCCAGGACAGGACGCCAGTCTGTCGCAGACATTGCATAAAATTATTCAGTAAATTGCTCTTTTCAAATATTAAAGCTGTAGTAGTGTGTTGCCTGTGGGGATTCACGGGCTCTAGATTGGGTCGTGTTTATAAAATAGGTAGCTGACATTTTTTCAAGGGTGGTAATAAATTATGCAAAGTTTCTATAATAATTTTCACAGAAAATGCAGGAAATTAAAATCAGAGAGTTTTGTGAATAATTGTATTTATTATTTGGCACATTTAGTTGATGTCATGTTTTACTGGCAAAGTGGACATATTTCCTTTGTTCAGAGCTTGTCTGGTTACCAGGAACTGTTTAATGGTGATATCAACGTCCATTGTTCACTGTTGTTACCTAATATACATAATTTGTCCAAAAATATTTGTCCTATCAATTTTCCATTTTCTCTGTGTTCATCCTTGACCCAAAATACATAAGCATACCAAATGGCAAATGTCAGCTCTCCCAAATTTCTCCATGATAGGTGCCATATGCACGCATACATGTCCACAGAGGCTAACCCCCTGCCACTTTAAGCATTTTTTTAATGTAGATGTAAATTTATATTCAGACATTTCATCTAGTTGACAGTAGGGCTACACATTATGGCCAAATTATCATATCTCAATATTGTCATATGACATGACTATGATTTCACACAAAGTACAGCAACAGTGAAAATTAAACATTCCTAATCAAAAGTGTAATAATACCACAGTCATTTTGTTCTCATTATAAAATTAGGATACAGTGCCCTCCAAAAGTATTGGAACACTTGGTATTTCACACATTGTACTTTGTTTATGCCATTTCAAATACAAGGAATACAAAAAATATGAAGAATAAAATTATCTTCCTCAAACTCTGAAAGTAAATCTCTAAAACTTGATAATACCTGTAAACTGTGGTGGGCACAGCTAACCAAAAGGTTAGCTTCGATAACCATTAATCAGATAACTGAAACGTTATCTTTTATGACGCTAAACCGATAAACCTAAAAAATGTATCTTTATTACAGATAACAGATAATTCTTAGTACTGATTTGGGCGCGGCCACATCAGATTACACTGTCGGCTTCTGATAAACCAGTTTCACTTTAAGCACCGCAGCGGCTGCTGGGTAAATTCAAGGATCACAAACACAAAGAACACACGAAATATGAATGAATAAAAAAATAAAACCCCAAACACTGTCATCATCTTTCAAAAGCAGTAAAACATAGTATTAGAAGTCACAGTTTATCTCTATATTAGATACACTGTCATTTACGAGCTAAAAGATGCCGCTTTTTTCACACGTTTTTAACCCTGCGGCTTAAACAACCGAAATACGCCCATTAATGCATTGACTGTCAGAGTAAAAGACACACGTAGTAAATATAAATTCTTACCTGTTAGTTTCAGTGGGATTCAGCTGAAGAAATAACCCATATAAAGCATCCTGCTTATCAAACGATGTCTAAATGGTGAAGAAAAGTCCCTATACACAGCTTATCTCATGCCACAAAGAAATAAAATAATGTTAAAATTAGTCTGTTTTGTTTTTGTTTCGAGCAGGCGATAACACTGTAATGTCCAAAGTGAAGCTGAACTACACTACCCACAATGCTCCCTGCGTTGACTGGCCAATCACGTTTTGTGCTTAATGATGACATCATCAACAAGCGACAGCCAGTCTGCCAAAAACCACCGATCTACACACGACAGGGATTAAAATGTTTGATTTTTCGGGTTGACAAATGTTTGACCATTAAACTTTGCTCACTTTACCAGATAAAATGTTATCGGACTGAAAGTTATCAGAATTAAATTTATCAGAAGATAATTGGTCCGACGATGGTTTTACAAGTTATCTGAAAAGCTAATCTGCTAGCAAAAACTTTGATAATTATCGGTTATCGGATTAGGTGAACATTGTCCACCACTGCCTGTAAATAATAATCAGTTTTATTGCCAGTTTTCTTTGACAAAGTCAGGGAATGGAAACATAAACATTTCCAAGTCACTGAATATGTGTTGGACTTTATTTACATTATTTGTGAAGAAATGCAAAAGTTTCTTTCACCAAAACATCAAAGATAGGCTTGCATCTCAGATGTACTTTCTGGCAAATTGTAGCTGAACTATTGGGTCTTCTTTTTAAGAAACTCCTCTACACCACTTCATCAGGAAGCTGGATTTTATATTTTTAATTAATTTATATCAAGTTGTAGAGATTTGCTTTCAGTTTGAGTTTAAGGAAGATAACTTTAGATTTATTTATCTAAAGTTGTGTCACTCAGACAGCAAAATTAAGAGGTTACACAGGTTTTATGCAGAACAGAGGAGGAGTAAATTACCTGTATTTGTCAGACTGAGTGTCTTCACTTTATATCTCATAAATCGACAGCTGCCTGCTTGTTTAAAATCACTGGAGAAACACGTGTATGTATATATAAGGCAACCCGAATTAAAGGAGAAATGCCACTTTTAACAACCTGGACGTCATTTCTGGAGTCTGTGGTTCAGATGATGTGTTCAGTTTCACATGAGTCAAACATTTTTCTTCTTCTACTAAGGTGTATTAAAACTTTTTGTGGTACACAGCACCAACTACTGTACAGGGTGGGCCTACCAGTCAATATGTGTCACTGATTTCTAAATGCAGGTTTTTTTTTTTTGTTTTTTTTTTTTGCATGTGCCATGACATGTCAATCATCTGTAGCCTCTGCTCTAGCTCCTCCCATGCCAGGAAGTGTTAAACATTTGACTATTTCTCTTTCACGGTGGACTTAAAATTTGGCACTTCCTATTTCCTTCCTAGGGTTTGTAAGAGTAGAATGGGAGGCAGAGCCTTCAGCTTTCAGGCTCCTCTCCTGTGGAACCAGCTCCCAATTCAGATCAGGGAGACAGACACCCTCTCTACTTTTAAGATTAGGCTTAAAACTTTCCTTTTTGCTAAAGCTTATAGTTAGGGCTGGATCAGGTGACCCTGAACCATCCCTTAGTTATGCTGTTATAGACTTAGACTGCTGGGGGGTTCCCATGATGCACTGTTTCTTTCTGTTTTTGCTCTGTATGCACCACTCTGCATTTAATCATTAGTGATTGATCTCTGCTCCCCTCCACAGCATGTCTTTTTCCTGGTTCTCTCCCTCAGCCCCAACCAGTCCCAGCAGAAGACTGCCCCTCTCTGAGCCTGGTTCTGCTGGAGGTTTCTTCCTGTTAAAAGGGAGTTTTTCCTTCCCACTGTCGCCAAGTGCTTGCTCACAGGGGGTCGTTTTGACCGTTGGGGTTTTTACGTAATTATTGTATGGCTTTGCCTTACAATATAAAGCACCTTGGGGCAACTGTTTGTTGTGATTTGGCGCTATATAAATAAAATTGATTGATTGATTGATTGATTGATTTGGGACTCCCTGTACCATGAGCAAGCTTTGCGCCGCTGCACGCCACTTCACTCATATTATGAATCCCTTATTTAAAGGCTAATAAATAATAATGGTGCCAAAGAACATTCTTTTTATGACCTAAATCTTAAAAAACCCAAGGCTGTACCCTTTTAAAAACTAAATGAACCAGTTGCTTTTGAAAATGTTTCACTCTTTTGAAACGCTTGAAAAATGAAATGAATCTATTGTTTATGAAAATTCACTGCTTCAAAATGCACCAAACACTTAAGATTCAGTTGTTTCAGAAAATCATTCAGAGAATTAAAATGCTTGAATCAGTAAATGAATCTTTGAAATACAATTGTTTCAAGATTCTCCCAACAATGAGTCAACCAGTTGCTTCAGAAAATGATTCACTGTTGCATGATTGAAATGATTGAAAACTTAAGTGACTCTGTTGGTGAAGAAAATATTTTTCTGTTTCAAAATACCTGAAGCAGTAAATAAACTAATTGCCTCAGAAAAAAATAATTTATTCTTTAAATGTTCCCTGTGCTGGGAACACTTTAGAGCTTGTGCAACAAAAATATTGATGTATGTTTGAGTGAGTTAGTCCTTCTCAGCCAGTTTGTGCAAGTCATAACTCAAACAATAAACACTGTCATCTTGTAACTCACAAAATTCAAAGAGCACATCATGAGGATAACTGTGGGTAACTTTAATGTGAAATGATCAATGGAAAATGTTATGTGTCGGACGCAGCCCAGAGAACCGACCAGCGTTTGAAGGACCCAGTATAAAATAAGCAGAGCACGGTACAAAGGATAACAGAGTTTAATAAACATAACAGTGATGTGAAAAAATACAAACAAATAAGTGCGCGGTCTGGCGTGGCGGATTTGCGGTGCGCTCCCAGCAGCGCCAACGGTCCGGAGCCAGAACCAATTCGGACCCAAGGACCCCGCCGACACCCCCCAGGTGGCCGCGACAAACCGAGTCTGTGAAAGAAGGAATCATTATGTGAGTCCACACTCAACACACAGAGAGAACGCTCAAAAGGTGCACAAACAGCAAACACTTCCTGGCTTAATTACTAATCAGCTTCCCACCCTGCAGGCATGGAACATCCAGTTCACAAAACTCCACTGCAGTGGAAGCTGATTACACGACCAACATACAGCTCAATATAATAAGGTGTGAGGGACACCACATTTACTGACTGTATAAATGTTAGTCACAAAATCTAACGTACCTCAGGAAGTGTGCTGACGAGCGTGAGACCTCACCCCCTCCTCTTTCACAGACCGTGCATCAAACCTGGACGTTCTCTGCATCCACTGATGATGAGATGGCTCTTGAGACGACGATCTCACCCGTCTGGTCACAAGGTCGAGTCTCTGGCAAATACACACTGTGTACTCCAGTCTTAAATGCCACCATGTTCCAATCCATTGTAGATGCACCACAGCTGTGAGTCCTGACGAGCCGCAGGTGATCAGCCTCAGGTGATCAGGGTGAGGTCCTGATAAACTCAGCTACACAGCCACTCAGTCCCAAATGCAAGCCACCTGGAAGGAAAAACAAAAGACAGGACAGAAAACAGAAACAAAAGGCAGCCAGGCCCCCCCAGCCACACAACAGAAAAATCAACTTTAGTTTGGTTGTGTAATATACCATAGACCTGTCTGCCACCTGCTGTTCAGTTCGAGGATGTGCACCATGATCAAATTCTGATTTTCATACTTAAAGGCTCAGTACATGGTATGTGCGCCCACTAGCATATATGCTGCTCATAAAACACAAAATTAACTCTTTTTTTTTTTTTTTACTGTTTCAAACTATTCAAAACTGCTGATGAAACAACTTCTCCATCAATTCTGCCACCAATCATCCAACAACATAAATCCTGGCCAGGCCCTGGCTTGTTCCATCTGATCTTTGTTTACTGTCCTTTCTCCATTGAGGACATCGAGGATTTATTCATATTTGGTCTTATGGTAGCAGGGCTGGTACTTTCTGGCTTATGCGCTGCCCTGACGGCGGCATCAAAAACCACGGCCCCTCGCTTGTCCGTCATGATTAACGAGGTGGGCAAGGCATTGCATTCTCAGACTGCGATGACTCTTGAATTCAGACGCAAATTGGATGACATCTTGGAGCAGATGCCTGCCTTGCAGATGAAGTTGAAGATTTCGGAGGCCGGGGAATATTCTTAATTTATAATTGGGAATATTCTTAATTCATAATTTGGATTTGGTTGTTCAAGTGGAACTGCAAAAAGTGTTTTTCACTGCTCAAACCACAACATGGCAGGCTTATCAGCCTGAAGGGCAAATTGCCCGACTGTTTTCCTCCAGAGGAATGTCTTCAGGCCTTGGTGATTATTTGGCTCCTTTCTTATCTCAACCCACAAAGACAATAAACTGTTTTTCATAGGACTGAAGCATGCTCCACTCCCTCTCCCCACCCCCCTCCTACCCCCCATCACACACCCACCACTCTGGCTTCTTTCTGGTCACGTCACCCCCCTTCCCTTCTGTGGGGACGGCGTGGTTTTAGCTGCTGCTGGTCCCCGTTCCCCCCCCCAAGATGACGGTGGTGCAACTCAGGGTTGCTGCGTGACCTTCACCCACTTGCCTCAGTTCAGATAACGGACTTCCTCAAATTTAGTGCACATAAACAATGTCAAATGTGTATGTGCTGTCCTTAATTCTGATGTGTGCCATTATTATGGTAAACAAGTAATAATTGTGGACTAATTGCTGTCTGAGGTAACTGGAGTGCAAACATAATTTCTCCACTGTGAGATCAATAAAGTATATCTCATCTCAGTCTTGAAGGTCCCTGCTGATGTTTGTTATAAATATGAATAATGCTGATATTTGAATTCTCTGAATTACTTTGAAGTTGGCTGACAGGAGCGCTGTTCTCTCCTCAGGATGAAGACATTTTTAGATGAGTGGCTGTGGCAGCAGGAGTACTGGCTTCCTCCTGGAATCAGCTGGCAGGATATGGAGATGATGGAGGATGAAGGCCGCTACCCGCTTCCCAAGGATTTGATCTACACCTTTCCACTAGCCATCGGTTTTATAGCTTTCAGATATGTCTTTGAGAGGTCAGATCATAACTTACCTACCTCTGCACCACTCTCAGTATGCTGAAAAGCTTCTGCTACTGTAGTTAGTACAACCCCAATTCCAATGAAGTTGGGACGTTGTGTAAAATGTAAATAAAAACAGAATACAATGATTTGCAAATCCTCTTCAACCTATATTCAATTGAATACACCACAAAGACAAGATATTTAATGTTCAAACTGATAAACCTTATTGTTTTGGATGCCTACAACACATTTCAAAGAAGCTGGGACAGTGGTATGTTTACTACTGTGTTACATCACCTTTCCTTCTAATAACACTCAATAAGCGTTTGGGAACTGGGGACACTAATTGTTGAAGCTTTGTAGGTGGAATTTTTTCCCATTCTTGCTTGATATACAACTTCAGTTGTTCAACAGTCCGGGGTCTCCCTTGTTGTATTTTGCACTTCATAATGCGCCACACATTTTCAGTGGGCGACAGGTTTGGATGGATGGCAGCATATGTTGCTCCAAAACCTGGATGTACCTTTCAGCAATGATGGTGCCATCACAGATGTGTACGTTTCCCATGCCATTGGCACTAACACACCCCCATACCATCACAGATGCTGTCTTTTGAACTTTGCGCTGGCAACAATCTGGATGGTCAATTTCCTCTTTTGTCCGGAGGACGTGGTAAGATCCTTTACACAATGATGTTGGTTTTTAATGCAGTGCTGCCTGAGGGATCGAAGGTTACGGGCATTCACTGTTGGTTTTCAGCCTTGCCGCTTACATGTAGAAAGTTCTCCAGATTCTCTGAATCTTCTGATTATATTATGGACTGTAGATGATGGAATCCCTAAATTTCTTGCAATTGAACATTGAGAAATATTGCTCTTAAACTGTTGGACTATTTTTTCATGTAGTTGTTCACAAAGTGGTGATCCTCGCTCTGCCTTTGCTTGTGAACGGCTGAGCCTTTTGAGGATGCTCCTTTTATACCCAATCATGACACTCGCCTGTTTCCAATTAGGTGTTCTTTGAGCATTCATCAACTTTCCCAGTCTTTTGTTGCCCCGTCCCAACTTTTTTGAAACATGCTGCAGGCATCCATTTCAAAATGAGAAAATATTTGCACAAAAACAAAAAAAAGTCTCAGTTTGAACATTAAATATCTCGTCTTTGTGGTGTATTCAGTTGAATATAGGTTGAAGATGATTTGCAAATCATTGTATTCTGTTTATTTACATTTTACATAACATCCCAACTTCATTGGAATTGGGGTTGTAGTTGCAGTTTCTGCCTTCTGGCTCAGGATGCCAGCTCCATGACATTAGTGCTGCCAGCAGAGAGAGGGAGGAGATCAGAGCCAGAGTCCTGAGGAGACACTTTCAGCTGCTGACACTGAAGGCTCTTTCTTCTCTCTCTCAGAGATGGGATTCAGCTTTATTTGAAAAAAAATGTACAGAGAAAAGACAATAAATCTATGGCGTAGCACTGATGGTGGTGTTTGCATTAAGCTGACGTAGGCTAAATTAGACTGCAGGGTCGAATTGCTTGTGGCACTCTGCTGATTTTGTGTGGTAATTATGTGAAAAACAGATTGCCTCTGCATGCTTTTGTTGCTAACCAACAGGTGTGCACCAGGAAAAAGAGCAGGAAATATTTATTGTGAATTCCCAGATGTGCTTATTATCACGAAACATCGAGAGACTTCTTAGAAAAGGTCAAAACACTTTTCTTCTAGCAACACAATGGAAAAGGATCTTATCTCGAGGATACAACAATGAATAGACATGAATAATGTGGGTTGTTTTTTTTAAAAATTGAGTGACAGGAGGTAGTTTGTGTGTCGTACTGTATGTCTGCTGTAGTTTCAGATTGAAATTCTTATAGTGCATCCAGAAAGTATTCACAGCTTTTCACTTTTCCACATTTTGTTATATTACAGCTTTATTTAAAAATGGATAAATTCTTTCTCAACATTCTACACACGACACCCCATAATGACAATGTGAAAACTGCCTCTTTTTTGGGGGGGGGGGGGGATTTTTGCAAATTTATTAAAAAAAAAGAAAAAACTAAGAAATCACATGTACATAAGTATTCACAGCCTTTTGCCATGAAGCTCAAAAGTGAGCTCAAGTGCATCCTGTTTTCCACTGATCTTCCTTGAGATGTTTCTACAGCTAAATTGGAGTCCACCTGAGGTAAATTCAGTTGATTGGACATGATTTGGAAAGGCACACATCTGTCTACATAAAAGGTCCCACCGTTGACAGTGCATGTCAGAGAACACACCAAGCATGAAGTCAAAGGACTTGTCTGCAGACCTCTGAAACAGGATTGGCTTGAGGCACAAATCAGGCCTGTATGGTAGAGTGATCAGACAGAAGCCACTCCTTAGTAAAAGGCACATGGTAACCCACCTGAAGGCACCTGAAGGACTCTCAGACCATGAGGAACAAAATTCTGTGGTCTATTGAGACAAATATTGAACTCTTTCCTGTGAATGCCAGGCATCATGTTTGGAGGAAACCAGGCACCATCCCTACAGTGAAGCATGGTGGTGGCAGCATCATGTTGTGGGGATGTTTGTCAGCAGCAGGAACTGGGAGACTCATCAGGATTGAGGGAAAGATGAATGCAGTAATGTACAGAGACATCCTGGATGAAAACCTGCTCCAGAGTGCTCTTGACCTCAGACTGGGGTGACAGTTCATCTTTCAGTAGGACAATGACCTTAAGCACACAGCCAAGATATCAAAGGTATGGCTTCAAGACAACTCTGTGAATGTCCTTGAGTGGCCCAGCGAGAGCCAAGACCTATATTGGAACACTCTTCCGGGGGAGAATCGTGACATTAAAAGTAAGGCTGGTTTTAAATTGAGACTAATAATATATTTGTGATCATCTTAATATCTCAAATAATAGGCTTTGTGTATTTCTTTGAGTGAGATTAACACATCAAATTATATATGATTTCTTTGATTTATTATTTGATTTATTGTTAAAAAAATGTAAATTTAATTAAAAAAATTGTTATTTAAAAATTTTTATTTTATCAAGTGATATTGTAAAGTTTGACTTTGTATTTTATTGTCTGGACCCCAGGAAGACTAGCTGACGTCTTGGCATCAGCTAATGGGGATCCTTTTGAATAAACAAATAAGGTGCATCAACAAAGTATTGGGCAAAGGGTGTGAATACTTATGTACGAGTGATTTCTTTGTTTTTTATTTTTTATTTTTAATAGTTAACAAAAATTAAAAAAAAAAATTAATGTTGTCATTATGGTGTGTTGAGTAGAACTTTGAGGGGGAAAAAAAATTATTTTCTCGATTTTAGAATAAGGCATAGCATATCAAAATGTGGAAAAAATTAAACACTGTGAATACTTTCTGGATGCACTGTAGATGGTGTATTTGAACTGTTTCATGCTCCCAGCTCAAGCATGTTTGGAAACTCGACAAACACAAAATAGACTCAAGGATGTACATCTATTATTTACAGACACTCTCTGGTGCACACATTAATGCATTGCAGACATAAGCTGAAGTGGCATTCAGGATTGGGGCGCGGGAGGTAATGGGGCTTCTTGATATAATCAGGTTTTCTTTCTTTTCAGTGTTAATCCCTTATTGTTTATCATAGTAAACATGAATACAACTTTGTGACAGCAACTGCACTACTAATGTGCCATCGGCTGATTTGTCATTGAAATTAGTGTTTACTTTGACAGTTACAGTTTGAGGTGTTAGAATTTATGCATCCAGAAGGGTTTTTTTTTTTTTTTTTGCATCACATGAACACATCAGTGCTTAGAAAATTCATCATTTTTATTTTAATGTTAAAAAGTGAAGGGTGGGGGGGGGATATCACCGTAATTCCTCCCGGTCCTTTTTGTAGTATACTGCCCCTTACAAAGAACGAAACTGATATATTCCTCAGTTTGAATTTATTGGAAGTCACGTTGAAAACCAGGCCTGGGTCCCCAGGAACGGAGCCCACACACGGACTCCATTTCCAGCCTAGTCTCACGTTTTTTTTTTTGTCTTTTTTTCATGTTCCCGTCACGAAATTAGTCAAATTTTCGTGACAGTTTTTTTTTAACCCACTATTACTAACCCTACTCCTACGCCCAACCCTAACCTTAACCATAACCTAATATCCTACTCCTTCCCCCCACCCTAACCATAACCACCCGACCCCACTTTTAATTTCGTGCAGCCATCACGGAATGAATTAGAATGAATTTGTGCTGCCGTGATGAAAATGAGGCGCTTCTCGTCACAATAACATGAACCAATAGATTAATGTATATTTCATGCTGCTGAATCACAACTTGCTGTGAGACCATCAGGGTCACCTGATGCAGCCCTAACTATAAGCTTTAGCAAAAAGGAAAGTTTTAAGCCTAATCTTAAAAGTAGAGAGGGTGTCTGTCTCCCTGATCTGAATTGGGAGCTGGTTCCACAGGAGAGGAGCCTGAAAGCTGAAGACTCTGCCTCCCATTCTACTCTTAAAAACCCTAGGAACTACAAGTAAGCCTGCAGTCTGAGAGCGAAGCACGCTATTGGGGTGATATGGTACTATGAGGTCCCTAAGATAAGATGGGACCTGATTATTCAAAACCTTATAAGTAAGAAGAAGAATTTTAAATTCTATTCTAGAGTTAACAGGAAGCCAATGAAGAGAGGCCAATATGGGTGAGATATGCTCTCTCCTTCTAGTCCCTGTCATTACTCTAGCTGCAGCATTTTGAATTAACTGAAGGCTTTTCAGGGAACTTTTAGGACAACCTGATAATAATGAATTACAATAGTCCAGCCTAGAGGAAATAAATGCATGAATTAGTTTTTCAGCATCACTCTGAGACAAGACCTTTCTAATTTTAGAGATATTGTGCACATGTAAAAAAGCAGTCCTACATATTTGCTTAATATGCGCATTGAAGGACAACATATCCTGATCAAAAATGACTCCAAGATTTCTCACAGTATTACTAGAGGTCAGGGTAATGCCATCCAGAGTAAGGATCTGGTTAGACACCATGTTTCTAAGATTTGTGGGGCCAAGTACAATAACTTCAGTTTTATCTGAATTTAAAAGCAGGAAATTAGAGGTCATCCATGTCTTTATGTCTGTAAGACAATCCTGCAGTTTAGCTAATTGGTGTGTGTCCTCTGGCTTCATGGATAGATAAAGCTGGGTAACAATGAAAATTTAAGCAAAGCTTTCTAATAATACTGCCTAAGGGAAGCATGTATAAAGTGAATAAAATTGGTCCTAGCACAGAACCTTGTGGAACTCCATAATTAACCTTAGTCTGTGAAGACGACTCCCCATTTACATGAACAAATTGTAATCTATTAGATAAATATGATTCAAACCACCGCAGTGCAGTGCCTTTAATACCTATGGCATGCTCTAATCTCTGTAATAAAATTTTATGGTCAGCAGTATCAAAAGCAGCAGTGAGGTCTAACAGGACAAGCGCAGAGATGAGTCCACTGTCTGAGGCCATAAGAAGATCATTTGTAACCTTCAATAATGCTGTTTCTGTACTATGATGAATTCTGAAACCTGACTGAAACTCTTCAAATAGACCATTCCTCTGCAGATGATCAGTTAGCTGTTTTACAACTACCCTTTCAAGAATTTTTGAAAGAAAAGGAAGGTTGGAGATTGGCCTATAATTAGCTAAGATAGCTGGATCAAGTGATGGCTTTTTAAGTAATGGTTTAATTACTGCCACCTTAAAAGCCTGTGGTACATAGCCAACTAATAAAGATAGATTGATCATATTTAAGATCGAAGCATTAATTAATGGTAGGGCTTCCTTGAGCAGCCTGGTAGGAATGGGGTCTAATAGACATGTTGATGGTGAACCAAGATTTTGCTCATTTACTAGTGTGCTTGGGGTCATTGTCTTGTTGAAACACCCATTTCAAGGGCATGTCCTCTTCAGCATAAGGCAACATGATCTCTTCAAGTATTTTGACATATCCAAACTGATCCATGATACCTAGTATGCGATATATAAGCCCAACACCATAGTAGGAGAAACATGCTCATATCATGATGCTTGCATCACCATGCTTCACTGTCTTCACTGTGAACTGTGGCTTGAATTCAGAGTTTGGGGGTCGTCTCACAAACTGTCTGTGGCCCTTGGACCCAAAAAGAACAATTTTACTCTTCATCAGTCCACAGAATATTCCTCCATTTCTCTTTAGGCCAGTTGATGTGTTCTTTGGCAAATTGTAACCTCTTCTGCACATGTCTTTTATTTATCAGGGGGACTTTGCGGGGATTCTTGCAAATAAATTAGCTTCACACAGGCGTCTTCTAACTGTCATAGCACTTACAGGTAACTCCAGACTGTCTTTGATCATCCTGGAGCTGATCAATGGGTGAGCCTTTGCGATTCTGGTTATTCTTCTTGTTGTGTGGGCCGCCCGAAGAGGAGGTACTGCTGGCCAACACCAGAGGGCGCTCTGCCTGTAGACGGGCTTCAGGCACCAGAGGGCGCAGTTCGCCGCCAGGGACCCTGACAGCTGTCCTTCATCATCTCCTTCACTGCTCGGTTGGACTTGGTAACCGAGCAGAACGTTATCCTCAATCGGAGGATGGAGGCTCTCACCGCCCAGGTGGAAGCGCACGCGCAGGGCGCTGCTGCGGCACCTCCTCCTGCTGCCCGAGTGCCAGATACAGATATTCCAGTGGCCGTTCCACGAACCCCCCCCCCCCCCCCCCATCCCCTGAAGCATAAATAAGTCCTCCTGAGCCGTATGGAGGCTGTGTCGAGACGTGCGCTGATTTTTTAATGCAGTGTTCGCTCGTCTTTTCACAGCGTCCGGTCATGTACGTGTCTGACGCTAGCAAGGTGGCTTATGTGGTGAATCTGCTTCGAGGAGAGGCACGCGCCTGGGCTACGGCACTTTGGGAGCAGAACTCACGGCTCCTTACTATATATACTGGGTTTGTGCGGGAGTTCAAACTAGTGTTTGATCATCCCAACAGAGGCGAGACTGCTTCGAACGTGCTGCTGTCGATCAGACAGCGGCGTCGGAGCGCAGCCGAATATGCAGTCGACTTCCGCATCGCGGCAGCGAGGTCCAGCTGGAATAACGTTGCGCTCCGCGCCGCCTTCGTAAGCGGACTGTCTCCGGTCCTGAAGGAGCATTTGCTGGCGAAGGATGAGCCGCGGGATTTAGATGGGCTTATTGATCTCGTTATACGGCTAGACAACCGACTAGAAGAACATCACCGGGAGCGATGCGAAGGTCGTGGCCGGGCACGAGCCGTCCCTCTTCCTTCCGGGTCCGAACGGATGTCGTCGTCCTCCTGCTCCACTGCCAGAACCCTCCGTGTGGCGACAGCTCCCCCTGCTGACGAAGCTATGGACACGAGCAGGGCTAAAGTAAAATCAGAAGACAGACACCGGAGGCTGGTCCGTGGGGAGTGTTTTTTCTGCGGCTCGAGTGAGCACATACAGAGAAATTGCCCCAAACGGTCAAACTACAACGCCCGCCCTTAGAGACTGGGCTAAGGCTGGGCCATAACACTCACAAGGGGAAATCCCGCAAATCTGCATGAATCCCAGTTACGATCCTAAGTGGGGATTTAACCCTTCATGCCCCAGCACTGGTGGACACGGGGTCGGAGGGGAATCTGCTGGATAGCAGATGGGCAAAGGAGGTTGGGCTCCCTCTAGTGGCCTTACCGTCACCATTGTCGGTGCGGGCACTAGATGGCACCCTCCTTCCACTAATCACACATCAGACACAGCCAGTGACAATGGTTGTGTCTGGAAATCACAGGGAGGAAATTGTGTTTTATGTAACACCTTCTACCTCCCGAGTGATTCTGGGTTTTCCATGGGTGTTAAAACACAATCCCCGGATTGATTGGCCGTCTGGGGTTGTGACGCAGTGGAGCGAAACCTGCCACCGGGAGTGTTTAGGATCCTCGGTTCCACCTGGTGTGACAGCTAAAGAGGAGGTTTTAGTCCCCCCCAATCTGGCGGCGGTGCCAGCTGAGTACCATGATCTTGCTGACGTCTTCAGCAAAGATCTGGCGCTCACGTTGCCCCCGCACCGTCCGTACGATTGTGCCATTGATTTGATACCGGGCGCTGAGTACCCGTCCAGCAGGCTGTACAACCTCTCACGTCCGGAACGCGAATCAGTGGAGACCTACATCCGGGACTCATTAGCTGCCGGGTTGATCCGGAACTCCACCTCCCCGATGGGTGCTGGTTTCTTTTTTGTGGGCAAGAAGGACGGGGGACTCCGTCCATGCATTGATTACAGATGGCTGAACGAGATCACGGTTCGCCACCGATACCCGTTACCCCTTCTGGATTCGGTGTTCACGCCCCTGCATGGAGCCCAAATATTCACAAAGTTGGATCTTAGAAATGCGTATCACCTGGTTCGGATCCGGAAGGGAGACGAGTGAAAGACGGCGTTTAACACCCCGTTAGGTCATTTTGAGTACCTGGTCATGCCGTTCGGTCTCACCAATGCGCCCGCGACGTTCCAAGCCTTGGTTAATGACGACTTGCGGGACTTCCTGCATCGGTTCGTCTTCGTGTATCTGGACGATATTCTCATCTTCTCCCCGGATCCTGAGACCCATGTCAAGCATGTACGTCAGGTCCTGCAGCGGTTGTTGGAGAACCGGCTGTTTGTGAAGGGCGAGAAGTGTGAGTTCCACTGCACTTCTTTGTCCTTCCTGGGATTTATAATCTCCTCCAACTCCGTCGCCCCTGATCCCGCCAAGGTTGTGGCGGTGAGAGATTGGCCCCAACCAACAAGCCGTAGGAAGCTGCAACAGTTCCTCGGTTTTGCAAACTTCTACCGGAGGTTCATTAAGGGCTACAGTCAGGTTGTTGGCCCCCTGACAGCCCTGACCTCCACTAAAGTCCCCTTCACCTGGTCGGATCGGTGCGAAGCCGCGTTCAAGGAGTTGAAACATCGGTTTTTGACTGCCCCAGTTCTGGTGCAGCCTAACCCTGATCGCCAGTTTATTGTCGAAGTGGATGCCTCTGACTCGGGGATAGGAGCCGTGCTGTCCCAGAGTGGGGAGTCCGATAAGGTACTCCATCCTTGTGCCTACTATTCCCGCAGGTTGACCCCGGCTGAAAGGAACTATGACGTCGGCAATTGGGAACTTCTGGTGGTGAAAGAGGCTCTTGAGGAGTGGAGACACCTTCTGGAGGGAGCCTCGGTTCCCTTCACAGTTTTCACGGACCATCGGAACCTGGAATACATCCGAACCGCCAAGCGTCTGAACTCCAGGCAAGCCCGTTGGTCATTGTTCTTTGGTCGGTTTGACTTCCAGATCACGTATCGCCCCGGGACTAAAAACCAACGGTCCGATGCGCTGTCCCGGGTGCATGAAGAGGAAGTCAGGCCAGAGCTGTCGGATCCACCGGACACCATCATCCCCGAGTCCACTGTCGTCGCAACCCTCACCTGGGACATGGAGAAGACCGTCCGGGAGGCCCTGACACGACACTCGGACCCCGGAGATGGACCTAAGAACCGGCTGTACGTCCCACCGGAGGCCAGGGCTGCGGTCTTGGACTTCTGTCACGGTTCGAAGCTCTCCTGTCACCCAGGGGTGCGTAGAACCGTGGCAGTGGTCCGGCAGCGCTTCTGGTGGGTGTCGATGGAGACCGACGTCCGGGAGTACGTCCAGGCCTGCACCACCTGTGCCAGGGGCAAGGCTGATCATAAGAAGGCCCAAGGACTCCTCCAGCCGCTGCCGGTGCCTCGTCGCCCCTGGTCCCACATAGGCCTGGACTTCGTCACGGGTCTCCCTGCGTCCCAGGGTATGACGACCATCCTGACGATAGTGGACCGGTTCTCCAAGGCAGCCCACTTCGTGGCCCTCCCGAAGCTCCCGACGGCCCAGGAGACTGCAGACCTCCTGGTCCACCATGTCGTGCGTCTGCATGGTATCCCCACAAACGTAGTCTCGTATCGTGGTCCCCAGTTCTCCTCTCAAGTCTGTAGGAGTTTCTGTAGAGAACTGGGGGCCACCGTGAGCCTCTCGTCCGGGTACCACCCTCAAACCAATGGACAGGCAGAGCGGACAAACCAAGACCTGGAGCAAACTCTGCGATGTGTCACCTCTGCACACCCGACGGACTGGAGTCAACACCTGGCCTGGATCGAGTACACCCATAACAGTCAGGTCTCGTCTGCCACCGGCCTCTCCCCCTTTGAGGCGTATTTGGGGTACCAGCCCCCATTGTTTCCAGCCGTGGGGGGAGGAGTTGAGGTCCCCTCGGTCCAGGCCCACCTCAGGAGATGCCGTCGGGTATGGCGCACTGTCCGCTCTGCCCTTCTGACAGCCCGGACGAGGGCTAAGGACCATGCAGACCGCCGGCGTTCCCGGCCCCTGCATACCAGCCCGGGCAGGAGGTTTGGCTGTCAACTAAGGACATCCCTCTGCAGGTGGACTCCCATAAACTGAAGGACAGATACATCGGACCTTTTCCTATCATCAAAGTCCTCAGTCCAGCCGCAGTGAAGCTGGCAACCGCAGCTTCACTGCGGATTCATCCAGTCTTTCACGTGTCCCGGATTAAGCCGTATCACACCTCCACCCTCTGCACTCCCGGACCAGCGCCGCCTCCTGCCCGGATCATCGATGGTGAGCCTGCGTGGACCGTCTGCAGGCTTCTGGACGTCCGTCGACGGGGCCGGGGGTTCCAGTATCTGGTGGACTGGGAGGGGTACGGACCCGAAGAACGCTCCTGGGTGAAACGGAGCTTCATTCTGGACCCGGCCCTCCTGACCGACTTCTACGCCCGACACCCCAACAAGCCTGGTCGGGCGCCAGGAGGCGCCCGTTGAGGGGGGATCCTGTTGTGTGGGCCGCCCGAAGAGGAGGTACTGCTGGCCAACACCAGAGGGCGCTCTGCCTGTAGACGGGCTTCAGGCACCAGAGGGCGCAGTTCGCCACCAGGGACCCTGACAGCTGTCCTTCATCATCTCATCTAGCCATCCATAAAAGCCTGGAGCAGACACCACACCCCTGCCGAGAAATCTTCTGAGGTGCTCAGGTAAACTCTCAGCCGTCTTTGTCTGTTTCAGCTAAGCTTATTGTTGCAACGTACTTTGCTGCTAAGCTCGAAAAGCTGTACTTTATATTCTGAGTTTGCAGACGTTTCAGTACACTTGCAGCTGGTCAGGAGGAGTTGGCGTTTCCACTCCTCAGCTGTTCAGTGAAATCAGGATCTGCACAACTGTGATATTGTGAGAAGTGGGAGGTGGTGTTTTTCTCCCTTCACTATCAGAACTCTGCTGACTGTTTGCTGGGTGCGTGCACACACCCACCCTTGACTGTTTCTGCTTCCTGCCAGCAGTACCCGATCTGACAGCTGGAGACGGTGGTCACCTGGTGACTCGGGACTTGGCGGCTCCGGTGTGTTCCAGATCCGTTGGCGGTGGAAATCGTGTGGGTCCCAACTCTTATCTGGACAGGCGTCTCCTATCCTCGAGCCTGCCCACACAACACCAACTATACTAATTGACTGTAGTATTGAATTGTATCTGTATCCGTTGTGCACATTTCACAACATTAAAAGTGTTATTCTTTATTTCCATTGACCGTTCATTTATGCCCCCTGTTGTGGGTCCGTGTCACTACACTTTCACACAACACTTCTATCCATATTGATGATTGTTTTCCATTTTCTTCCATGCGTCTGTTTTTTTTTTTTTTTTTGGTCCATTTTAAAGCATTGGCGATCATTGTAGATGAACAGCCTATAATTCTTTGCACCTGCGTATAAGTTTTCCCCTCTCAAATCAACTTTTTAATCAAACTACACTGTTCTTCTGAACAATGTCTTGAACGTCCCATTTTCCTCAGGCTTTCAAAGAGAAAAGCATGTTCAACAGGTGCTGGCTTCATCCTTAAATAGGGGATACCTGATTCACACCTGTTTGTTCCACAAAATTGACGAAGTCACTGACTGAATGCCACACTACTATTATTGTGAACACCCCCTTTTCTACTTTTTTTTACTAATAGCCCAATTTCATAGCCTTAAGAGTGTGCATATCATGAATGCTTGGTCTTGTTGGATTTGTGAGAATCTACTGAATCTACTGGTACCTTGTTTCCCATGTAACAATAAGAAATATACTCAAAACCTGGATTAATCTTTTTAGTCACATAGCACTACTATTATTCTGAACACTACTGTACATGTGGGCCAAAGGACGAAAGTCACCTCTTCCTGGATGTCAGTTGATGCTCCGGATACACAAACACACAGAGGCCCCTTGCCTTTTATTATATGGATATCCATCCATCCATTTCTATACCAGCTTACTCCAATTTAGGGTCATTGGGGGTGGAGTCTACGCCAGAAATCATTAGGTGTGAGGCTGGCTACACCCTGGACAGGGCACCAGTCTGTTACAGGGTCACCTGGGTGCACACCTACAGTCAATTTACAGTTTCCACCTAACCTGCATGTCTTTGGATGTGGGAAGAAGCTGGACGGAGCCCACGCAAACATGGGGAGAGCATGCAAACTGTACACAGAAAGGTCATAGAAAGGTCCTGAACCTTCATCCTGTGAGGCAACAGCGTTTGCAAGGTTCCTGTAAACAGAGGCTGTGTGTGTGTGTGTGTGTGTGTGTGTGTGTGTGTGTGTGTGTGTGTGTGTGTGTGTGTGTGTGTGTGTGTGTGTGTGTGTGTGTGTGTGTGTGTGTGTGTGTGTGTAATATATGTGCAGAATGTTCAACAGAATTATGATTAAGACAGTAAGACTGACTCATCTTACATCCGGTGAAAATTTCAGGTTCATAGCCACCTTTTAGACATATATTTACTGAGAAAATTGATGGTGTGTTAATATTTATTTTACCTGCTGTGTCTTGCTTAGAGCTATATATATATATATATATATATATATATATATATATATATATACGAGGTCTGTCAATAAAGTATAGGTCCTTTTTATTTTTTTCAAAAACTATATGTATTTCATTCATATGTTTTTACGTCAGACATGACCCCTTGAACCCTCGTGCGCATGCGTGAGTTTTTCCACGCCTGTCGGTGACGTCATTTGCCTGTCAGCACTCCTTGTGGGAGGAGTCGTCCAGCCCCTCGTCAGAATTCCTTTGTCTGAGAAGTTGCTGAGAGACTGGCGCTTTGTTTGATCAAAATTTTTTCTAAACCTGTGAGACACATCGGAGTAGACACGGTTTGAAAAATTAAGCTGGTTTTCGGTGAAAAGTTTAACGGCTGATGAGAGATTTTGAGGTGATACTGTCGCTTTAAGGACTTCCCACGGAGTGGGCGATTTTAACATCCACACAGATGCTGAGAATGACAGCCTCAACACTGCATTTAATCTATTATTAGACTCAATTGGCTTTGCTCAAAATGTAAATGAGTCCACCCACCACTTTAATCATATCTTAGATCTTGTTCTGACTTATGGTATGGAAATTGAAGACTTAACAGTATTCCCTGAAAACTCCCTTCTGTCTGATCATTTCTTAATAACATTTACATTTACACTGATGGACTACCCAGCAGTGGGGAATAAGTTTCATTACACTAGAAGTCTTTCAGAAAGCACTGTAACTAGGTTTAAGGATATGATTCCTTCTTTATGTTCTCTAATGCCATATACCAACACAGTGCAGAGTAGCTACCTAAACTCTGTAAGTGAGATAGAGTATCTCGTCAGTAGTTTTACATCCTCATTGAAGACAACTTTGGATGCTGTAGCTCCTCTGAAAAAGAGAGCTTTAAATCAGAAGTGCCTGACTCCATGGTATAACTCACAAACTCGCAGCTTAAAGCAGATAACCCGTACGTTGGAGAGGAAATGGCGTCTCACTAATTTAGATCTTCACTTAGCCTGGAAAAAGAGTCTGTTGCTCTATAAAAAAGCCCTCCGTAAAGCTAGGACATCTTACTACTCATCACTAATTGAAGAAAATAAGAACAACCCCAGGTTTCTTTTCAGCACTGTAGCCAGGCTGACAAAGAGTCAGAGCTCTATTGAGCCGAGTATTCCTTTAACTTTAACTAGTAATGACTTCATGACTTTCTTTGCTAATAAAATTTTAACTATTAGAGAAAAAATTACTCATAACCATCCCAAAGAGGTATCGTTATCTTTGGCTGCTTTCAGTGATGCCGGTATTTGGTTAGACTCTTTCTCTCCGATTGTTCTGTCTGAGTTATTTTCATTAGTTACTTCATCCAAACCATCAACATGTCTTTTAGACCCCATTCCTACCAGGCTGCTGAAGGAAGTCCTACCATTATTTAATGCTTCGATCTTAAATATGATCAATCTATCTTTATTAGTTGGCTATGTACCACAGGCTTTTAAGGTGGCAGTAATTAAACCATTACTTAAAAAGCCATCACTTGACCCAGCTATCTTAGCTAATTATAGGCCAATCTCCAACCTTCCTTTTCTCTCAAAAATTCTTGAAAGGGTAGTTGTAAAACAGCTAACTGATCATCTGCAGAGGAATGGTCTATTTGAAGAGTTTCAGTCAGGTTTTAGAATTCATCATAGTACAGAAACAGCATTAGTGAAGGTTACAAATGATCTTCTTATGGCCTCAGACAGTGGACTCATCTCTGTGCTTGTTCTGTTAGACCTCAGTGCTGCTTTTGATACTGTTGACCATAAAATTTTATTACAGAGATTAGAGCATGCCATAGGTATTAAAGGCACTGCGCTGCGTTGGTTTGAATCATATTTATCTAATAGATTACAATTTGTTCATGTAAATGGGGAATCTTCTTCACAGACTAAGCTTAATTATGGAGTTCCACAAGGTTCTGTGCTAGGACCAATTTTATTCACTTTATACATGCTTCCCTTAGGCAGTATTATTAGACGGCATTGCTTAAATTTTCATTGTTACGCAGATGATACCCAGCTTTATCTATCCATGAAGGAGGACAGAGGACACACACCAATTAGCTAAACTGCAGGACTGTCTTACAGACATAAAGACATGGATGACCTCTAATATCCTGCTTTTAAACTCAGATAAAACTGAAGTTATTGTACTTGGCCCCACAAATCTTAGAAACATGGTGTCTAACCAGATCCTTACTCTGGATGGCATTACCCTGACCTCTAGTAATACTGTGAGAAATCTTGGAGTCATTTTTGATCAGGATATGTCATTCAATGCGCATATTAAACAAATATGTAGGACTGCTTTTTTGCATTTACGCAATATCTCTAAAATTAGAAAGGTCTTGTCTCAGAGTGATGCTGAAAAACTAATTCATGCATTTATTTCCTCTAGGCTGGACTATTGTAATTCATTATTATCAGGTTGTCCTAAAAGTTCCCTGAAAAGCCTTCAGTTAATTCAAAATGCTGCAGCTAGAGTACTAACGGGGACTAGAAGGAGAGAGCATATCTCACCCATATTGGCCTCTCTTCATTGGCTTCCTGTTAATTCTAGAATAGAATTTAAAATTCTTCTTCTTACTTATAACGTTTTGAATAATCAGGTCCCATCTTATCTTAGGGACCTCATAGTACCATATCACCCCAATAGAGCGCTTCGCTCTCAGACTGCAGGCTTACTTGTAGTTCCTAGGGTTTGTAAGAGTAGAATGGGAGGCAGAGCCTTCAGCTTTCAGGCTCCTCTCCTGTGGAACCAGCTCCCAATTCAGATCAGGGAGACAGACATCCTCTCTACTTTTAAGATTAGGCTTAAAACTTTCCTTTTTGCTAAAGCTTATAGTTAGGGCTGGATCAGGTGACCCTGAACCATCCCTTAGTTATGCTGCTATAGACTTAGACTGCTGGGGGTGTTGTGTGTTGGGGGGTTTGGCTGGATGTTTTTGTGTTGTTTTCTTTGCTCTCCAGGTGGTATGCAAACTGTTTTTTGTCTGTGGAGAAGGTGCTGGCAGAAGAGTCCTTCACCCTCATCAGCATTATTAGCTGCACCTGTGGAAGATGTTCACGTGCAGGCCTACTGACTCGCAGCACCTGTGGATGATGCTCACGTGTAAACTTAAAGACTTTCAGCTGAAGCAGATAATGAGATGGCGTTCTGCATTTAAGCCATGAGTGGTTCAAGCAGAATTGCCGGGAACTCGACCTTGTGACGTTCGTTTGTGAGACGCTGAGGACCGCGCCAGGGTTTGACACATCATGCCTGTGAAGGAGGACGGGTGAGGGACACATGCTGTCAGCACACATTAGAGGTGATTATTGTCTGAATGATCGTTAATAGTAATTTGGCATTTTGTTACGCAGTATATTTGAACATTGATGAGAATTGTGCAGTTTGCTTCTCACTGCCGTGGCGTACGGACTGATGATCCTCCACCTGTTGTGAGAAGCTGCTCATTTACATAAAGCTTAAATTCAGACCTGAATGTGTTGCTGATAGTGTGTGCCTCTGAAAGATATTTGCTGTAGCTCTGTTGACTTACCTCACCTTTTCCATCCTTCACAGAGTCAGTTTGTCGTGTCCACCTGGGGGGTGTTTGGCGGTGAATCTGAGTCCAGAAGCGCCGAGGCTTCGATCCTTTTGGGCGCTGGAGAGCGCGCCGTCCTTTACTCCGACAGACAAACCAAATATTTATGTTGTACACTAATTATTGCACTGGAGGGGAAATAAAATCGTTTTGTTTGTGGAACTGCTTTCTTTTTATTTACCGCTGGGTTTGGTCAGACGTTGGTCCGCTCCTCAACCTGCGTCTGCACATAACAGTAGTTCCCGGCCATTCCAAAATGGACCCAGCGGCAGAAGCGGTTCCGTTTGCCGAAAGAGTTCAAGAACACTTGGAGAAAATATGGGAGCAATTACATCATCTCGCAAACCAAATTAAACAAACAGATGCCCGCGTTACGGAGCTTGCAGCGCAAGCCGTTCCGCTTCCTGCTGCTCCAGCTGCGGCACCATCGATACCGGTGCAGATAACTCTGTCACCCAGAGATTCGGCTTCCGAACCAATCATTTGTCATCCGGAGCCTTATGCGGGAAACGTTGAAGCCTGTGCTCCGTTTTTGATGCAATGTTCTCTGGTTTTTGCTCAGCGACCGGCTTCCTTCTCTTCTGATGGTAGTCGTGTCTCATATGTGACAAATTTGCTCCGAGGTGACGCTTTAGCTTGGGTCACTGCGTTGTGGAGTAATAACTCTCCATTGTTAGGATCCTTTAAGGATTTCTCTCGGGAGTTCCGCTTGGTTTTTGACCATCCGGTGAAAACAAATACCGTTGCCCAATGGTTGCTGAATCTCAGGCAGGGGAGGCGGAGTGCGGCGGATTACTCCGTGGATTTCCGAATTTTTTCTGCTCAGTCCGGTTGGAATGCCGCAGCTTTAAGAGGAGTGTTTGTAGATGGTTTGAACGATCCATTAAAAGACGAGCTAGCAGTCCGTGATGAACCAAAAGATTTAGATGAACTAATATCTTTGGTGATTCGTCTAGATGATCGGATAAAGGAGCGTGGACGCGAGAGAGGATGGACATCAGAGCGGGTTTTTTCGTCTCGGGGCTTTCCCCGACACAGATCTGGGCTGCCTCTTCTTCGCCCCACTGAGACTCCTCCGACGGGACCTCTGGCTCCTCTTGCGGATGAGCCCATGCAGCTCGGACGAGCTGAAGCCGCCATATTGCCCCGGTCACATAAGCGTCAAGAAAGATATTTGCTGTAGCTCTGTTGACTTACCTCACCTTTTCCATCCTTCACAGAGTCAGTTTGTCGTGTCCACCTGGGGGGTGTTTGGCGGTGAATCTGAGTCCAGAAGCGCCGAGGCTTCGATCCTTTTGGGCGCTGGAGAGCACGCCGTCCTTCACTCCGCCAGACAAACCAAATATTTATGTTGTACACTAATTATTGCACTGGAGGGGAAATAAAATCGTTTTGTTTGTGGAAACGCTTTCTGGTTATTTAGCGCTGGGTTTGGTCAGACGTTGGTCCGCTCCTCAACCTGCGTCTGCACATAACAGGGGGGTTCCCATGATGCACTGAGTGTTTCTTTCTCTTTTTGCTCTGTATGCACCACTCTGCATTTAATCATTAGTGATTGATCTCTGCTCCCCTCCACAGCATGTCTTTTTCCTGGTTGTCTCCCTCAGCCCCAACCAGTCCCAGCAGAAGACTGCCCCTCCCTGAGCCTGGTTCTGCTGGAGGTTTCTTCCTGTTAAAAGGGAGTTTTTTCTTCCCACTGTCGCCAAGTGCTTGCTCACAGGGGGTCGTTTTGACCGTTGGGGTTTTTCCGTAATTATTGTATGGCCTTGCCTTACAATATAAAGCGCCTTGGGGCAACTGTTTGTTGTGATTTGGTGCTATATAAATAAAATTGATTGATTGATTGATTGGTATATGTGGACAATCTTCAATGTTATTATGATGACGACAGTAAGACGGCCTACTAACAGCAGACATGGCTTCAGTGAGCCGTGACATATGGTCAGTACCAACATGCACCTGCACACATCATTGTAGTCACCTGTCCGTCCTGTGGTTTGGGTTACCTCAGCACGGCTGTCAGTCAGCTGAAAGATAAAGAGGCATGTTTTTCTCTGCAGCTTTGTCCCGTGTGGAGATAAGCGTGCATGTTTGCGTGTGTGAGGTTCCTGTAACCAGAGACTCTTTGTTTGTGTCTCAGTGTGAAGCCGCCCTAACCTTTTCATTGTCTCTGATCTCTGCCCGGGCTCCACCTTTAGGATTACTGTCTCAACGGTGGAGTTGCACGTTTTTGTGTGTTTGAATATTTATCGGGACCATCACTCTCTCCATCACATCTCTGTAACAAAATACAGATCGTGTGTCACTTACCGTTGTCAAAGGTTATCTGGGTAAATGTCACAATACACCCATGGGAGTGGCCCTCCGTGCCATCAGGAGTCCCACAACCAGCTATCTTCTGGCTGCTGTTGCAATCAGATGCTGAACAGTTGTTGATGTCTTCTCACGTTAAACCCTTTGGAAGAATCCTGCCTGTTGTACTAACAGAATGGAGATTTACGTGTAAAAACATGTATATTATCGTGTTCTCTACGCAGGCTCATCGCTGTCCCATTAAGCAAACGCTTAGGAGTGAAGGACCAGATTCGGATTCGAGCCGCACCTGTCCCAAAGCTTGAGGCCTTCTACAGACATAGCAACCGTCAACCCTCACAGGTTTCTATTTTTATTCTATCTTCCTTCAGTTTGTTCTAATGTGAAAAATCAATCAATCAATGTCCTTTATTTAACCAGGTAAAAAAACTCATTGAGATTTAAAACCCCTTTTTCAAGAGTGACCTGGCCAAGAGGGCAGCATAAAAGAAATTACAGCAAACACACACACAAAACAACAGCAATCAGAGATGTGTGACTTCCGCCAGTCCAGATCCCGATCACCTCCAAAATCCAATGGAGTCTTCCATGCCCTAATATCTATCCCTGGTGCAAATTTAGTGAGAATCCATGAAGTTGTTTTTGAAGTAATCCTTCAAAGTCTATATAAAGGTAAATCTTGATCCAGAATCCAGATCCGGATCACCTCCAAAATTCAGTGGAGTCTTTCACGCCCTAATATCTAGCTGTAGTGCAAATTTGGTGAGAATCAATGAAGTAGTTTGAACGTAATCTTTCAAAGCATATATAAAGTGAAATCTTGATCCAGAATCCGGATCTGGTTCACCTTCAAAATTTACTGGAGTCTTCCATGGCCTAATATCTATCTGTGTTGAAAATATTGTCAAAATCTGTGCAGTAGTTTTGATGTAATCCTGCTAATAGTAATCCTTCAAAGCCTGTTTAAAGTGAAACTTGATCCAGAATCCAGAACCGGATCTGGATCACCTCTAAAATTCAATGGAGTCTTCCATGGCCTAATATCTATCTGTGGTGAAATTTTTTTTCAAAATCCGTGCAGTAATTTTGATGTAATCCTGCTAACAGATAGACAAACAAATTAATAAATAAATGCATATGATTTTATTACATCCTTAGTGGATGTAAAAATACAGTCACCATTTCACACATTTCAGAAAAACAAGAGTGGAATTTGATTTGATAAACGAGTAGAAAAAGATATCACTTTGCTTTAAGATATTAATTAATTATTTCCAGCTCAATCATTTAGTCTTTTGAATATAAATAAATAAATGCCATTATAGATCTAAGAGTACAGACACATCGTCACATTGCTTATCCAAAATCCAAAGACGAGTGTTATTTTGTTTTTGTTATTTGTTTTTTTGTTTTGTTTTGTTTTTATCAAAGATGGATGACACGCCCCCATTCACTACCATTCTGGGAAAATGAAGCTAAAACTAAGGTAATTTCCAGAGGAATTTGTCTTGGAAAACTAGCATAATTTCTAATCACATACTTTCCAGGATTACATGAGGAGATGGATTCTAACCACTGACCATCATACCTGCTCCACTGGAATCTATCATGTTAGCTAGCCATGTCACTTAATCCACTTTCATTAAAACGCCACTCGGGACTTAACCAAAAACAAGACGCCGTAACACTGGAATGGATTATACCCATATAAGTACCGTATTTTCCGGACTATAAGTCGCACCGGAGTATAAGTCGCACCAGCCACTTTATCCATTATAAAGAAAAATAAACCATAAATAAGTCGCACCGGAGTATAAGTCGCACCAGCCACTTTATCCATTATAAAGAAAAATAAACCATAAATAAGGTCCACTGGACTATAAGTCCCATGGACATACAGGTATGTTAACATGAAAAGTTCAGATGATAATATTGTGTCGGCTACCGTTTTCGGATGCATATTTCACCAGTCGCAACTTGTAATCTGCAGAGTATGATTTTCTTTTTGGTGGCATTTTTTCGGGCCTTCTCCGTTGTCTTGTTATGTTATCAGTAACGTTAAAATTTTTATTTTTCTATGGTAGTCAGAAGTCGCAGGAACAGTCACACAAGCCTCGAGTGCCCTCTCGTGAGCTGCATTTTACCTACGGATATGTTTGTATTTTGCGGACCACATTGCGAGCCGAACCATGCAGCGCCTACCTGCGCAGCTCATGACCGCCCAGCGGTGTCGATCCAGCTCCTTCCAAGTGCAGACGCTAATCCTCCGCCGTCACTCAGTGCTCCCATGCAGCTCTCAGCGTCAACTCTGCTCACACTGATATCCAAGGGTTGAAGCTGTCTTGTTAGCCGTCCCAGAATAAACACCATGTTCGTCTGCTTCAAACGCTTTTCACAATCATCGACGCCAGCTCCTTCCAAGTGCACACGCTAATCCTCCACCGTCGCTCACCCGGTGCTCCCACGCAGCTCTCAGCGTCAACTTAAACACTCTGCTCACATTGATATCCAAGGGTTGAAGCTGTTCTGTTCGCCAAGCCGGAATAACAGCAAGCACCGTGTTCGTCAGCTTCACACGCTGTGGGTGAGGTGAGGAATACGCATCCAAAGTTCTGTTCTCTGATTGGTTATCGCGACCAGCGTGAACTATAGGATGGCCGTCATACTACAGTGCCCATGATGCATTGCATTTCCTTTTCCGGTGGCCATTTTAAAACATAGATCGACTCTGTCACGTAAAATTGTTTTGTTACAGTAAATTAATTGAGATCCTACCGGTATATTTTTCATTTATAAGTCGCACCGGAGTATAGGTCGCACCCCCGGCCAAAACATGTAAAAAAGTGCGACTTATAGTCCGGAAAATACGGTAGTAAGTCCCTTCGGCTGCTCCCTTGTTTGCACTCGGGGTCACCACAGCAAATCCAAGGTGGATCTGCATGTTGAATTGGCACAAGTTTTACACCTGATGCCCTTCCTGACCCAACTCCCCATTACATGGAGAAATGTGGCAGGGGTGGGATTTGAACCCAGAACCTTCTGAACTGAAACCAAGCACATAAACCACTTGGTCACCACCCCTGCTACTGGATTATACCCATATATTCCCTTTAATTAATTTGTGAGCTAACATATACATATTGTTATCTCAAAATTAGGTTAGGATGCCATCTTGGCTTAAATCTGAAGTTGATTGGTGGAGAATTCATGTGTCAACATCTCAACCAAGTTGTTGCACCGACAAAAACACAAAGAAGGAAAATAATACTGGTCATTGATGGAGTAAGATTCCATCACAAAGAACTATATTAGTAAATAAAGTACTTTTATTGATGGTTTTGCCGCAGGAAGCTCCTGCATCTCACAATGTGGGTGTCAGGGGGACAGCCTTGGACTGGTTCCATTCTTACCTTACAGGCCGTTCATTTACTGTCAGGCTGGGGAGTCCACCTCATCTTCTGTTCCTCTGAACTGTGGAGTCCCCCAGGGTTCTATTCTTGGGCCTATTCTCTTCACCCTATACCTTCGCCCGTTAGGTCAGGTGTTTAGAAAACATGGCATATCTTATCATCTTTATGCAGGTGATACTCAAATTTATTTGCCTATTAAGAAGAACTCTAGCAGCCCCCTGACACCCTTGCTTGTGTGCCTGGAAGACGTCAAGGCTTGATTGGCTCAAAATTTTCTTAGCTTAAATGAGAACAAAACCGAGGTGATGGTGTTTGGGCCCAGTGTTGGTTCCACAGTTCGATTAGACCTGGGCCCTCTCAGTCAACACATGAAGCCCACAGTCACCAACCTTGGCGTCATTATGGACTCTGATCTTAAACTGGAGAGGCAGGTCAAGGCGGTTGTTAAATCCAGCTTTTATCAGCTTCGTCTTTTAACCAAAATTTCTGACTTGGAGCGCATCATGCATGCTTTTATTTCTTCACGCCTGGACTACTGCAATTCACTTTTTTATGGAATTAATCAAAATACACTTCACAGATTGCAGTTAGTCCAGAACGCTGCTGCACGCCTCTTAACTGGGAGCAAAAAACATGAACATATTACACCTTATTCTTGCGTCTTTGCGCTGGCTCCCTGTTAATTTTAGAATTGATTTTAAAATTTTATTATTTGTTTTTAAAGTTTTAAATGGACTGGCCCCACAATATATTGTAGACCTCCTCCAAATTTACTCCCCAGCGCGTGCTCTGAGGTCTGAGGGCCAGCTCCAGCTTGTGGTGCCTAGGATGAGACTTAGGACCAGGGGGGACAGGGCCTTCTCTGTGGCTGGGCCCAGACTCTGGAACGCTCTGCCTCTCCACGTTCGAACAGCCCCCACAATGGAGTGTTTTAAGTCTCGTCTGAAGACTCACTTTTATTCTCTGGCTTTTAGCTCTGTATGAGTTGTATGGTCCTCTGTTGTCTTTGGCCTAGTGTTTTATTTATTGTTTTATTGTTTTTATGTTTATTTATTTATTAGTATCTGAGTGGGTTTATTGTTTTGTATAGTTGTATAATCATTTTTATGTGCAGCACTTTAGAAACTGTTCTGTTGTTTAAATGTGCTATATAAATAAAGTGGATTGGATTGGATTGGACAATGGAACAGGCGTGTGTGGCACCAGGCTGTTGTGTACAACTCATCCAAACCGGTGTCGCAGACCGAACGGTCCACCCCTAAAAACTGGTCCACCCTGCCTCCACTGTGCATGCGTCATTTTGGAGCTCAACAGCTTGTCTGAGACAGAGTCTCTTCACCCAAAGTGATCAAATGAATTAATGGGATTATTAAGCAAAACGTCCTCGCGTCAAGCAACCCAGTCCAGTCGAAGATTCAAGCTTCTCTACTACTGGGATTATTAACCTTCAGATGACAAGGTAACTGTTGTGTGGGCCGCTGAAGAGGAGGTACTGCTGGCCCACCACCACCAGAGGGCGCCCTGCCTGGAGTGCGGGCTCCAGGCACCAGAGGGCGCTGCCGCCTCACAGGAGCAGCCGGGATGACAGCTGTCACTTATCACCGACGACAGCTGTCATCAATCACCAGATCTACAGAGGTATATCAGCAAGACGGCATCTCCACCTGATTGCCGAGATATCGCTCTACTAAGGAGGTAATATTCTCAGCTGACTGTGTTTGTTGACAGGAATATCTGTTACTTGTGTGAGTTGGACAGTATTCATTCTGTTCCTTTTTTCGACGAGAGGTGGAGGTGGTTTCCCACCATACGTGTTGCTGGGTGCACACGCACCCATTTCTAACTGTGTTTGCTCCTCGCCAGCAGTACCAGGTCCGACACGCGAAGGCAGTGGCCACCTGGGAGTTCGGGACTTGGCGGCTCCAGTATTCCCGGGGTTCGGTGGAGGAGGAAATCGTGTGGTTCCGGTTCGACTTCGGACTGATGTCTCCTATCTTCGGGCCTGCCCACATGACATCTTGTATTTGACTTCATTCACTATTGTAATCTGTTGTTGTTGTGCATTTTCACAACAGTAAAGTGTTGTATTTGGCTTTATCCATTGTCCGTTCATTTGCGCCCCCTGTTGTGGGTCCGTGCTCCTACACTTTCCCAACAGTAACACCTCTTAAAGCTGGAATACCGGCAATCTTCAATAGATAAAATATAGTCTGAAGTTTAATATATATATAAAATACATCATATTTAGAACCCATTAAAATTTTTTGGGAATTTTTAATTCGTGGGAACATACATAATTTGGGGGAAATCCATAGCGTATTTCGCCCCAGCGGTCAAAACCTGCAGACGTATTCAAGCCGGAAGCACAGACGCACTTAATAACTCAGATAATCAGATAATAACAGACTCAGATAATAACCATAACTGTACACCGTCAGACACCAGTCACCAGCCATCTCACCTGTCCAAAAGCAGCGCTGCAAAATCCTCGTGAGTTTGATCGCCAGTCTTCTGTCACAGTTGCTCCCAACAATCTCTCACCGTTGTTGATATTCTCTTTTTCTCTCGCTCCAAATGACGTCTTTTCTTCGCACTTTCTGTGTATATCGCCGGTCTTCCTCGCTTTCTTCCACTTCTACTGTCTCTCTCCTCCATCTTGCCTTCTCCATGCATCGCAGCTAGCAGTGAAACACCCCCCGCCCCCCAACGTGACCTGTGACGTCACTCTGATGGCGTCCTGGCTTTCGGATTTTTGGCACGTGCCAATAATTCAGAATTTGCTTTGATACGGATGAATTTTAATCATGTTCAGACTAATATTTTGGGAATCCTTTATATTCATACTAACGAACAAAATTACTTTGGTCTCCATCAAAATTCTAACAATCATCTCAATTTCAATATGCTTCCTGGCACTCCAGCTTTAAATCATTCTAAAGTCAGTTTTAAGCTCTGTGACGCTTTAAAATGACCAACGCACACTGAACGCATCAACTAGCAGCTTGTGTAGCTTTGGCACTCTGATCGCTTCCTCCGTCTTTTGTGATGAAATAATGCTGAATATATGTGGAAATGGTTGTTGTACCAAAGCTTCAGATATCTGTTGCTGAGATAGATGATGACTGGAGTGCAGTTTGAAGCAGAAACGAGGTCATAATCGGTCAACCGCGGCTAATGATGCGTGCGCAGTGAAGGCAGGGCGGGCCGATTTTTAGGGGAGACCGATTTTTTTAGGGGGGACCGTTCAGTCGGCGACTCGGGAGTAAATCTAAAGGACTGTAAAAGTCACTTCCCGTCATCATCATGGGCAACAACATAGCCTGTGTCTGTTGGTTACAGTACTTTGCAGAAAGCCACCTGATATCATTTGCATACATTTAGTAACACAAAGGACATGATAAAAAGATGCATGTGGAAAACCGTGTTCAGTACTGACAGCTTCATTTTTGCTGTTTGCGTGTATTGGTTGTGGTTTTGTCAGGGGCAGTTCTAGCTTGTAACACTCCCTGGGTGACCCCCCCCCCTCCCTGGGTGACCCCCCCCCCCCCCCCCCCACACACACACACACACAAACATATACATTTGTCATTTACCCCCCCCCCCCCCCAAAAAAAAACAAACCATCCTTAACCTCTAATATTTGAGATCTAATGTGTGCTAATACAGTTGGATTGAAAACTGCTGTTCTGTACATAAACAATGCATAGACAGAGCAAACAAATAGCAAGTGGCTAACAAGCATGAGATTTGTACTAATTAATGACTCATAAAGTGATGACTTAGCTCCATATATTGCAAAAACAAAATTCACAGTGATCAACTTTATAGTGTTCTGGCATTACTGTTCTGTTACTCTGCAGTGTGAAATGGACTGCATTTATATAGCGCTTTTCCATCTGCATCAGACGCTCAAAGCGCTTTACAATCATGGCTCACATGGCTTTCTTTCTGAACAAGTGAATATTTGCTCTTACAATTTCAAACATGATTCTCCCCAATTTAAAAAAAAAAATGGCCTGTGAGCTTCTGCAACATGGAATTGCCCCAGACACTGACAGCCATGTTTGTACTGATGCATACATTTTACATAATTTCAGAACAAAGAAAAGTCAACAAACAAATACAGTCCATTACTTATCAATTACTTGTGGGCTTTGAATCGAGGCACTATGCATACAAATGCTGCAAATCCTCAATGATTACTCTAAATCTTTTTTTTAAACCCCTTGAATTAAAGCTAACAATGTACACTACACGCAAGCACATCTCGATTGTTTAATTTCAACTCCACCGTGGTGATGTACGGAGTCAGAATTACAAAAATTGTCGCTGTCCACTTTATTGTATCTGATCTGAAATATCATTTACAATACTTTTTCCATGTGATGCGAAGCTGCATACAAAACACTGTATAAATTGTATTATTTTTGTGAATGTTTGTGTTTGTGTGTGCATTCAGAGTGAGGTTGTGAGCCTGGTGAAACAATGTGGACTCCCCCAGAAAAAGATCCAGACCTGGTTCAGACACAGGCGGAACCAGGACCGACCGAGCAACACCAAAAAATTCTGCGAGGCCTCGTGAGTTTGTTGTTGTTGTTGTTGTTGTTGTTGTTTTAAACAGAAAAACTCAGTTTTGCTTTGCTTTCCAATGAACATGAAGTATACTAAATTCCAATATGGGTCAACGGTATAAACAAAACGTCTAACCACTGAATGCTAACATATTCTCGGATGCAAATAAAACATGATAATCCTGTTTAATATTTCTTTATTTTCATATATGTATGTATATATATATATATATATATATATATATATATATACGAGGTCTGTTAGAAAAGTATCCGACCTTACTATTTTTTTCAAAAACCATATGGATTTGAATCACGTGTGATTACATCAGACATGCTTGAACCCTCGTGGGCATGCAAGAGTTTTTTCACGCCTGTCGGTTACGTCATTCGCCTGTGGGCAGTCTTTGAGTGAGGAGTGCTGCTTTGTTTGATAAAAAGTTTTTCAAAAATTGTAAGGCACAACTGAGTGGACACCATTCGATAAATTCAGCTGGTTTTCGGTGAAAATTTTAACGGCTGATGAGAGATTTTGGTCTGTTAGTGTCGCTTTAAGGACGGCCCACGGCGCCTGACGGCGATCTGCGCTCCGAGGCGGCGTCGTCTCGCTGTTTCAAGCTGAAAACTTCCACATTTCAGGCTCTGTTCACCCAGGTCGTCGTCAGAGCACAGAGAAGTTTCAGAAGAGGTCGGCATGAGGAGTTTATGCGGACATTCCACTGTTAAAGGAGATTTTGTAATGAAAGAACGTGCAGGCAGATTCGCATGTCGGGCTGGACCCAACTGCGGGGCGTCACGACAGGAAAAACACCTCCATTGGAAACCTTAACGGACAAGTTGGAACATGCCCAGCTGTTAAACAATTTCTCAGATACTCACTTGTTGAAAGCCATCAAAAGCCGCCTGAATTTTACAAATGGTTTTCAACACGGAGGTGTTTTTCCTGTTGTGGCGGAGACGGCTTTGCGGCGTCGCCACGGAACCGACTCGGCGAATTTGCCCGCATGTTCTTTCATTACAAAATCTCCTTTAACAGTGGAATGTCCGCATAAACTCCTCATGCCAACTTCTTCTGAAACTTCTCTGTTCTCTGACGACGACCTGGGTGAACAGAGCCTTAAATTAGGATGTTTTCAGCTCGAAACAGCCAGACGGACGCCACCTCCGACCGCACCGCGCCGATCCGAGTTGTGAGCTGTCCTTAAAGCAAAAGAAACTCCACAATCTCTCATCAGCTGTTAAACTTTTCACTGAAAACCTGCTGAATTTCTCGAATAGTGTCCACTCGGATATCCCTCACAGGTCCTGAAAAATTTTGATAAAGCAACGCGCGCCATCTCCAGCAGCGTCTCAGACAAAGGATTTCAGCCGAGAGGGCTGGACCAGTGCTCACTCAAAGCCTGCCCACAGGCGAATGACGTCACCGACACGCGTGAAAAAACTCACGCATGCGC
Organism: Thalassophryne amazonica; assembly: GCF_902500255.1. Taxonomy (NCBI): domain Eukaryota; kingdom Metazoa; phylum Chordata; class Actinopteri; order Batrachoidiformes; family Batrachoididae; genus Thalassophryne; species Thalassophryne amazonica. Next base: position 39,340,740 of record NC_047112.1, on the reverse strand, counting down.
ACGAGGGTTCAAGCATGTCTGGTGTAATCGCACGTGATTCAAATCCATATAGGTTTTTTTATAAAACTGCCAGTTAGTTTTCTAATAGACCTCGTATATATACAAGTAAACTTGCAGGCCCCTGAAACATCCTTTCTCTCAGACAGGATTACTGTCCTCCACGGTTGTTGAGGGAGCTAGGAAAGCTCCACACACGGTTCTCTCTGAGGTCCAAATACTTTTAAGTGGACAGAATTTTGAGGTTGGATAAACCTACTTTTATTCTGGTTGCTCTAGTGTTTGATGAACCTAAGTAGTTGGTGTGGCAGAGATGCTCCTTCTAATGGTATCAAGTATCGCCCAATAAGTGTGTTGTGAGGCTCAGATTTAGAAACTCTTTGGGTGTCTTGTCTGTTGACTCATTTACACTTTGACTGTGGTGAGTGATATGTATCTCTGTGAGGGAGATGTTTTACAAAGAGCTTCACTCTGTGATTGATGGCTGCCCCAGAGGTGGCTCCTTTGGTCATGGGTAATTTCATTGTAACCGCAGACACTGACGGGGTAAGCTATGAGGACTGTCTGTGTGGATCTGGTAACTTGGTGAAAATGGCTCAATGCTTCTTGACTGCAAAATGTGATACAACTTGCTGGATCCTGGTTTTAGCATCCAGAGTGGCACCAGTGGAGAAAGTGAATCAATACTTGTTTAACTAAGTAGATAAATTGTGTTTTTGTGGGAAAAGACTCCTGTAGAACTACAGGGTCCACAGAAGTGCCCAGTTTGTGAACAGTGACCACAGGCTTGTAGTAGCATCCCCAAGGATTCAGTTGAAGTCCCGCAGACTGCTGTCTGTTCAGTCTTACAGATCTGGCTGGACTTCAGGATCCGGTTCTGTCTGTTTTGAGTCATTGTGGAAGGCTGAGCCTCCTGCCAGGTTGTTAGATGTTGTCTATGCCAGGATTCTGGTGGCTGCTCTGCCATTCATCTGTGGATTACAGAATCTCAATGAGATTGCGAGGTTGTTGAAGAAGCTGAAGTTGGGTGAATTTCAGCAACTGCAGGGGCGTTGCAGTGTTCTCTGTGTTGGACAACGTACATGTACCTTCTCAGTAGGACTCAGTGCCAACTGCATACTGTTCAACAACCAGACCAATCTGGTTTCTTCTCCAACCTTATTGAATGCAAGCATTAATATCGGCAGGACTTTTGTGATCTGTGTTGATTTTTTTAAATTTTTTTTATCACTTTTGTGTTGGGAAAGTGTAGGTACACGGACCCACAACAGGGGGCGCAAATGAACGGACAATGGAGTAGGTCAAATAACAACACTTTACTGTTGTGAATGTGCACAACAAATACAACAGATTACAACAATAGACAAGAGTCAATTCACAAAGGTGTCGTGTGGGCAGGCTCGAAGATAGGAGACGCCTGTCCAAAGCAGAACCGGAACCACACGATTTCCTCCGCCACCAGACCCCTGGAATACTGGAGCCGCCAAGTCCCGAACTCCCAGGTGGCCACTGCCTCCACGTGTCGGACCTGGTACTGCTGGCGAGGAACAAAAAGCAATTAAATGAGGGCGCGTTTGCACCCAGGAATCCGTACGGCAGGAAAGCTACCTCCACCTCTCGTTGGAAAAGTAGTCCACAATACAACGCACAAAGTCACAAAAGAATACTGTCAAACAGTCAGCTGAGGTACGTTACCTTCCAGGTAGAACAATATCTCGGCAAAGAGGTGGAGATGACGTCTTGCTGATATACCGATGCTGATCAGATGAGTGGTGACAGCTGTCATAGGTGATGAGTGTCAGCTGTCACCCCGGCTGCTCCTGTGAGGCGGCAGCGCCCTCTGGTGCCTGGAGCCCGCACTCCAGGCAGGGTGCCCTCTGGTGGTGGTGGGCCAGCAGTACCTCCTCTTCAGCGGCCCACACAACAGGACCCCCCCCTCAACGGGCACCTCCTGGCGCCCGACCAGGCTTGTCCGGGTGGCGGCGGTAGAAATCGGCCAGGAGGGCCGGGTCCAGGATGAAGCTCCTCTTCACCCAGGAGCGTTCTTCAGGTCCGTACCCCTCCCAGTCCACCAAATACTGGAAGCCCCGGCCCATCCTACGGACATCTAAGAGCCGGCGCACAGTCCAAGCCGGCTCGCCATCGATGATCCGGGCAGGAGGTGGTGCCGGACCCGGAGTACAGAGGGGTGAGGTGTGATGGGGCTTGATCCGGGACACGTGGAAAACGGGATGGATCCGCAGTGAGGCCGGAAGCTGAAGCCTCACTGCGGCTGGACTGAGTACCTTGATGATCTTAAACGGACCGATATACCGGTCCTGCAGTTTAGGGGAGTCCACTTGAAGGGGAATGTCCTTAGTAGACAACCACACTGCCTGCCCTGGCCGGTACGTAGGGGCCGGGGTCCGCCGACGGTCTGCATGGGCCTTCGTCCTCATCCGGGCCCTCAGCAAGGCAGAACGGGCGGCACGCCACACCCGACAGCACTTCCGTAGGTGGGCCTGGACCGAGGGCATACCGACCTCTCCCTCAACCACCGGAAACAAAGGAGGTTGGTACCCCAGACACACCTCGAAAGGGGAGAGGCCGGTGGCTGACGACACCTGGCTGTTATGGGCATACTCGATCCAGGCCAGATGGGTACTCCAGGCCGCCGGGTGCACGGCTGTCACGCAACGCAGGGCCTGCTCCACCTCCTGATTGGCCCGTTCTGCTTGCCCGTTGGTCTGGGGATGATACCCGGATGAGAGACTCACCGTGGCCCCCAGTTCCCGGCAGAAGCTCCTCCAGACTTGCGAGGAGAACTGGGGACCGCGATCGGAGATGATGTCTGTTGGGATCCCATGCAGCCGGACGACGTGGTGGACCAGGAGGTCCGCTGTCTCCTGGGCCGTCGGGAGCTTCGGGAGGGCCACGAAGTGGGCCGCCTTGGAGAATCGGTCCACTATCGTGAGGATGGTGGTGTTGCCCTGGGACGGCGGGAGGCCCGTGACAAAATCCAGGCCGATGTGGGACCAGGGGCGATGGGGCACGGGCAGCGGCTGGAGCAGTCCCGAAGCCCTGCGATGGTCAGCCTTGCCCCTGGCGCAGGTGGTGCAGGCCTGGATATAATCCCGGACGTCGGCCTCTAGGGACACCCACCAGAAGCGCTGCCGGACAACTGCCACGGTTCTTCGCACCCCTGGATGACAGGAGAGCTTAGAGCCGTGACAGAAGTCCAGGACTGCAGCCCTAGCTTCTGGTGGGACGTAGAGTCTGTTCTTCGGCCCAGTTCCGGGGTCCGGGCTTCGTGCCAGGGCCTCCCGGATGGTTCTCTCTACGTCCCAGGTAAGGGTGGCCACGATAGTGGACTCCGGGAGGATGGGTTCCGGTGGATCCGACAACTCCGCTTTGACTTCATCTTCATGTACCCGGGACAAGGCATCCGATCTCTGGTTTTTGGTCCCGGGACGGTAGGTGATCCGGAAGTCAAAACGGCCGAAGAACAGTGACCAGCGGGCTTGCCTGGGGTTCAGCCGCTTGGCGGTCCTGATATACTCCAGGTTCCGGTGGTCAGTGAAAACCGTGAATGGCACGGACGTTCCCTCCAACAGATGTCTCCACTCTTCAAGAGCCTCTTTCACCGCAAGGAGTTCTCGATTGCCGACGTCATAGTTCCGTTCGGCCGGGGTCAACCTGCGGGAAAAATAGGCACACGGGTGAAGGACCTTATCGGTCTTCCCGCTCTGGGAAAGCACAGCTCCTATCCCTGAGTCCGAGGCGTCCACTTCAACCACTAACTGGCGACTAGGATCGGGCTGCACCAGAACGGGTGCAGACGAGAAGCGCCGTTTCAACTCCTTGAACGCGGCATCGCACCGATCCGACCAGGTGAAGGGGACTTTTGGTGAGGTCAGGGCTGTCAGGGGGCTAACTACCTGACTGTAGCCCTTAATGAACCTCCTGTAAAAATTAGCAAAGCCGAGGAACTGTTGCAGCTTCCTACGGCTGGTGGGTTGGGGCCAGTCTCTCACCGCCGCGACCTTGGCCGGATCAGGAGCGACGGAGTTAGGGGAGATGATAAACCCCAGGAAGGACAAAGAAGTGCGGTGAAACTCGCACTTCTCGCCCTTCACAAACAGCCGGTTCTCTAATAACCGCTGCAGGACCTGACGTACTTTTGATTCTGTTGTTCAGGTTGCTTTACAGGACAAATTTAGAATTTAAAGGCTCCTCATAATGTTGCTGGACATCATAACTGTACCCCGGCACAGTGATTGCATTGCAGAATTTCAGACTTCTTTGTGGTGAATTCTGGAGTTTGTAAGAGATACAGTGAGGAAAATAAGTATTTGAACACCCTGCAGTTTTGCAAGTTCTCCCACTTAGAAATCATGGAGGGGTCTGAAATTTTCATCTTAGGTGCATGTCCACTGTGAGAGACATAATCTAAAAAAAAAAAAAAAAAATCTGTAAATCACAATGTATGATTTTTTAAATAATTTATTTGTATGTTACTGATTGATTTTCACAGGTGTTCAAATACTTATTTGCAGCAGTAACATACAAATAAATTATTAAAAAATCATACATTGTGATTTCTGGATTTTTTATTTTTTTTTTAGATTATGTCTCTCACAGTGGACGTGCACCTAAGATGAAAATTTCAGACCCCTCAACTTGCAAAATTGCAGGGTGTTCAAATACTTATTTTCCTCACTGTACAGTGCCTTCCAAAAGTATTGGAACACTTTGTTGCTACTGTGACTCCACTGGGTGATTACACTGATGAACTCATCCCATCTGCTCAAAGTGATGTGAATCTGTGAAATCACATGGTGAAGTCAGTGGTTGCAAAGAAAACCCCTTTGTGGAATGTCATTGGGCACATTGTACTAGTACATCCTCAGATGGGTAATTTAGCAAGTTATTTGTCTTGGGTGGAATAATTTGACATAAGCAGTTTGAGATGGCCATCGGCGAGACTCAGTTTGAGGGATCTGTCTCAGTGTAGTTTGCCTGCCTAGATGATGCGTATACAGTCACAATGGCAGATGGAAGAAAGTTGGCAAGAAAGGATGAAGTGAGGAGGGTGGAATGGGAAAAATGTAGACAGAGAATGACATGGAGACATGGTCCTCACTCCTGAATATATGAGGGTTGATTGAGACGTTTTGAGCCCGACCCAGAAAAAGTAGGGTGTGGTTCTCCATTTTTGCATTCTGAGAAACCAACATTCCTCGAGAATGTGTGTCGTTTTGACTCACTGGGTGCAATGATGAGAAATATTGGTTTCTCAAAATGCAAAAGATGAAGAACCACACCCTACTTTTTCTGGGTTGGGCTCAAAGAAGACTGCCCCTCCCTGAGCCTGGTTCTGCTGGAGGTTTCTTCCTGTTAAAAGGGAGTTTTTCCTTCCCACTGTTGCCAAGTGCTTGCTCACAGGGGGTCGTGTTGACCGTTGGGGTTTTTCCGTAATTATTGTATGACCTTGCCTTACAATATAAAGCACCTTGGGGCAACTGTTTGTTGTGATTTGGCGCTATATAAATAAAATTGATTTGATTTGATTCTCCTTCTTGCACAGTCACTCAGTTTTTGAGAACTGTCTACACAGATTTACCATAGAGTGTCTTACTGTGTGTATTTCTTGTGACTTGGAAATGTTCATGTATCCATCCCCTGACTTATCTGAAGAAAACTGACAATTAAACTGATTATTTACAGGTATTATACCAAAGGGGCTGATTACTCATGCAACCCATCATCTTGGCTTTTATATTTTTAATTAATTTATATCAAGTTGTAGATATTTACTTTCAGTTTGTCTAAGGAAGGTCATTTTTTAAATTTTTATATTGAGAAGCCCGATTTACTTTTTGTATTTGAAATGCCATAAACAAATTAAAATGTGTGAAATACCAAGGGGCTGAATATTTTGCAAGGCACTGTAATAATATATTGTCACCTCAACGCATGCCCTGAGTGCAGCTGAGTGAGGAGTTCAATTCACTTCAGCAGGAACACTCATGTCTCTGGAACCTCACCATATAAGGTTAAGAGACATTTGGGAAGTGCTTATGGAGTTATGAAGTCACTGGACAGAGGTGTTTGGAGATGCCAATGCCTTTGCAGAACAAAGGTCCACATGTTTGAGGTCATGTGGAGCACCTTGGGGCGATGCTGTCATGAGTTGGCGCTTTATAAATTGAATAAATTGAAATTTACTGTATATTTGAAACTTGGACAGGTGATGATTGGTGATGACTGGATCATGTGACATGCTTCCCTGAGCATGATCCAGCATGCAGGTACCTCAATGTTGAAGACCCTGGCAAGTGTAGAAGATCAAGGAAACACCCACCTATCACCTGACAGAGGCAGATTGATGGCTGTTTTTGAGAGGTGGGCATGGACTGGTTGTCTGCTTGGATGGTTGCCAACCATGATCCAGGGACGTTCTATTGTGTAGTGGACATGTGGCACCAGTGCATGCTCCCAGACTTGACCTGATATTAAGATGGATATTTTTTTCCAACCCCACCTGTACCTCTGTGATTATGCAACACTCTCTTTATTGGTTTCCTAAATGAATGTGCCAGTGCCACAAACAAATATGATTTTTTTTTGTTTTTTTTTCTTCTGTGCAGCTGGAGATTTGTCTTCTACCTTATAGCATTTACAGCAGGACTCTGCAGTTTAATCAACGTGAGTGTGTTTGCTGACTTTCAACAGAAAATAATCCTACTTTTCCACATTATCTAAGAGTAGGAACATGAGGATGCTATGTTTTTCTTATTATTGGCTGTCAGTGTCATTTCAAAAGTATAATTTATGAACTTGTCATAGTATAATTGTCTTAAATTAACTGTTAATTTAAAATCATGCTTGGTTAATGATTATTTGCTTGAATTCTGCAGACAGCATGGTTCTGGGATCACAGAGAATGCTGGAGGGGTTACCCCAAACAGGTGAAACTTAAACACAATGTCACTGAATTCAAATTATCTGTCACTAATGTTGGAATTTTAGATACAGAAGACTAGATTTTTATCTAAATCGGGATCTCTGCCTGGATCTCTTTGCTGTGCTGCTGACAGGAATGTCGACATTCCTCTAGAGGTCATGGCCTCACCCGGAAAGCGCTAGAAAACAGGCGAACTCTCAGCAGTCTGTCTGTACTGTTACAGATTGCAGCCCCGTCAAGCAGCTGAGCTTTTCCTTGTGGTCTCCACCAGCGAGAGTGAGCGGCTGTGTTTTAGTGCTCCGATGCCTCGGTCAACTTCCTGCCATTGTGTTCGTGTGCTCGTGTGCTGTAGATGTTTTGATTTATACCATTGTGCCAACACATTATGTGAATGTAAAGACACTTCTGTTATGTGTCGGACGCGGTCGGAGCACCGACCCAGCATTTGACAGGACCCAGCACGAAATAAGCAGAGCACGGTTCAAAGGATAACAGAATTTAATAATCATAATGAGTGCAGTGATAAACAACCAAAAATGTCCGCGGTCTGGTAAGGTGAAAACACGACGCGCTCTCAGCAGCGCAAACGGTCCGGAGCCACAGCAGTTCGGACCCAGGGACCCCGCCGACACCCCCCAGGTGGCCGCGACAAACCGAGTCTGTGAAGAAAGAAAACATGAGGTGAGTCCAACACTCTCCACCCAGAGAGACACAGCTCAAAAGGTGTACACAATCAGCAAACACTTCCTGGCTTAAATATATCTCAGCTTCTCACCCTGCAGGCACGGAACAACTCAGTTCAAATCTCCACTGCAGCAGAAGCTGATTAGACAATTAGCATAACGTGACAGCTCAATAACACAAGGTGTGAGGGACACCAAATCAACTGTCATTACTTCATAAAAGTCACCAAAACCAAATTACCTCAGGAAGTGTGCTGAAGAGCATGAGACCTCACCCAATCCTCCTTCACAGACTGTGGCGTCAAACCTGGAGCGGTGTCTGCGTCCGTAATGGTGAGATTGTTCCCCTGACGTCGATCTCACACGTCTGCTCACAAGGTCGAGTCTCTGGCAATCACACACTGTGCATTCAAGGTTTAAGTGCAGCAATCTCTGATCAAGACAGAATACACCACAGCTGTGAGTCCTGATGACCTGCACATGAAAACAAGCCTCAGGTGTTCAGGGTGAGGTCCTAATGCTCAGCCACTCAGTCCTGAATACATACCACCTGGTGGGAAAAACAGAAAACCAAGCCAGCCAAACACCCCAGCACACAACAACTTCCTCTTTAAAAAGCAGGGTGCCAGTTGGTTTGAATTATTTGCTGTGGGAATGTAATATTTAGCAAGTCTCGCATGTACACCGGCTTTCCCAACATGTAACAGCACACACACAGAGCTGTGACTGCTCCACTGTGCAGGAATCCCTGTAGTTTTAAGACTAAAGCCTGGGTCCCACATAATAATAAAGGATGAATAATGAGCCACGCAGCATGTTTTCTTTGCTACGGGAGGGTTTCTTGACCTATTGTGGGAGTTTCATGGCTCTTAGTGGCTCTTCGAGGCATTATCTTCAGTTAACGAGGCTCCTCTCTGAGCGTGGTGCTAATTTCAAGAAGTTCAAAATTTAGCAACAACAGCGTAGTGCATTTTGTGTAGTTACTGCAATGGCTTAGAGGCATTTACGTGGTGCTTACGAGTCTACTAAAAGTACATTATCCGTGCGCCTGGCAGCTACGCAGGACCTGAGAGGCTATTTCTGGAGCGGCTGGCCTCTTGCGCACACAATTCCACGTGCTCTGTGCGCTGGATGCTGTATATAAAATAATTTTGTGGCAGATTAATCATTTTCTGCCAAACCTTGGATGCTGAAAACATCTGGAATCACAGAGGACTGTTTCATCTGGATGCTTTTTTCCTATCTTTCCTGCTCCATGTGGAATGTATTTTGAACAGCTTAAGGTAACTATTTTTAATGTTTTTATAGTTTGATAAAACACTTCCTAGCTGTTAAGGTATGTCTATGGTTGATTTAATATCTTGTTAATGGATCACATGAGCTCCGCTGTGTGTGTGCACTGACGCAGTGACTCATCACGCTCCAAAGGAGCATTTAGGCAGAACACCAGCTCACGAAAGAGTGATTTTTCAATCAATATTGGATGAACACAAAGTTAAAATTTGGATGACTGCGTGAAAGTGGATGTGTCATGTGCCATGGAAGAAATAACTCCAGTGAAGCCGCTAAAAGCAGAGCAGAGCTGTGCAGCCACACAGAAGGAGTGCGCGCAAAAGACAGATTTTGAAGACATAACACAAAGTTAAAAGTTGTTGTATTACAGTGACTTGTAAGCTGCGGAAGAAATAAAGAAATATATATACTGTATGTATATATTTGAAAGTGATCCACAGGTGTATATAATAAGCAGCCACCTCATTGTGTATTGAGAACGGCACCGCGCGCAAAAGAGCGATTTTGCAGAAATAAACGGACAAACACAAAGTTAAAAGTGGGATCATGGTGTGAAAATGACTGTGTTTAAAGCCAGGGAAAAAAATAAAACCAGCAAGCCACGGATGGAAAGGAAGCCAGTGAGAAGGAGCACAGAGGCGGCTGTTCATGAATGGAGAACAGCAGCGCGTGCGCGCAAAAGAGTGATTTTGCAGAAATAAACGGACAGACATAAAGTTAAACGTGGGATCTACGGTGTGTGCGTGTGTTTAAAGTCAACCAGAAGAAATAAAGCCAGCAAGCTGCGGAGCCAACGAGGAGCACAGAGGCGGCAGTCCAGGAACCCTTGGTTTGGTTCTCGCTGGTTTGGTGTATTACAGAGAGGCACATAGAGGCACCTTCATAGTGGATATGTGATAGATGAAAACGTGGGTCATTCTTTGAATAATCGTGACACACCCATGCGTGGCTAATTATTCATGGCTTATTATTCGGTGGGACCCAGGCTTATTTGGCACTTTTGTTAATTAATTTGAACTAATTTTAGTTATTCTTACTTATTATTTTCTATTGATTCTACTCAGAAATGCCTATGCAAGTTACTAGTACTGCTACTACTACTACTACTCGTATTAATAAGAAGGTGGAGTCTATTTTCATTAACTCTTGCAGGCCACATTTTTCTGATTTTTTTTTTTTTTTTTTATGAATTATTTGGTTGAAAAGCTTAGCATGTTTTCAAACCTTCTTACTCATCTGCAGCATATTTCCTCGGGGCTTTTCGGATCATAGCTATGATGCATGTTGCAACTACATACAGTACATACTGTATGAAAACAATGACATGTTTTTGTCTCTGTCCATTCTTCAGCCGATGTCTGAGACTCATTACTGGTATTATATCTTGGAACTGAGCTTCTATTTGTCGCTGCTTCTGTGTGTTTCTGTGGACGTTAAGCGAAAAGTGAGTGTAAGTTCGATTAACAACGTCACAACCACAGAGGTTAATAATGAGTCCGCACTCCCAATGCTGCCTACTAAACGTGAATGTCCCTTCATGAACAGCGACATGACGCCTCCTAACCCGGCAAAATATTAACAAAGTGCTCAGATGCTAATGCATTTTCAATGCGGATATGCGAGTGAACATACTCGGAAAAACGCTTACAAAATATGTGTTAAAATGCCATTTTGACCTGGATACCGAGCCAGTAAAATTAATTTACATTAAATTATGTAAGGAAAGTATTAAACTTATTCTGACACCGACACATTCCCAAATATTAGTGTTGAAAGTTACACGGATCTGATCTGTTCCAGCTGTGATAAATCAGCAGCTGAGCTGAAACGTCCTGCTGCAGCTGCTGTGTTCAGCGCTCCATGACTCATCGATCCATTACAATACATTTATACATATTAGATTTTTACACGATTATCCTTTATTGACCGAGTTTCATTCATGAAGTCAGTTGTGTGGGTACACATCTCTGTGTAAGGCTGTGACTGTAAGTGGCACAACGTGGGTCATTATAATCTGCGAGCAGCAGCTCGGTTATTTAAGGCGCAAAATAAAAAAATTGTTGGTCTTGTTGAACAATTTTAATCACTAACGACAAGTATTTTTACTAGACATCGGTCTAGCAGGAGAAAATATCAACTAGACATAAGTGAAGAGTTAGTGGTCCATGTCCTGGAAGGCAGCATACACCTGTTTATCAGCCAAATGTCACAGACAAAGTGACAAGAATAACCAAAACCACTTACTTGTGGAAGGAAATGTTGTCTCCCTTCTTCCTCCATTTGTGGCATTGCCAACATGTATGGGTTCTCGACGTAATCTCGTTGTTGTTGCACTTGTAATGACAATGACAATAAATCTCATCCATCCATCCATTTCTGGCATATTTCACCTGTTTCTTGACTAGACTAATTGAGCGTCTATACATGCTTCCCACTGATCCAAAATGGCGACCACGCCTCCTTGCCGGGACATGGCTCAGTGCGACTGCGGACTCTAGTTATTATATTAACCTCTGTGGTCACAACCCACATGCCTATTTATGCAGCTGTACTGTACTCCTGTATTTGCACATACACAGTACATTTAATGGTGAACACATCTAGTGGTGTTTCTTCATTATAATCAAATGGCAAAAACTAAAATGTAATTGTATTCACTCAACTATTTGGTTTTAGTTTTTAACAGCATACAGTTAAAATTCTGTTTGTTTTCCATATGCATGGCTAAACTACATCACAGTTTTGCATTTAAAGGGCCCCTTCACACATAACACGAAGTTGAGCGAATGTCATCGAAACCAGCTGCAAAAAGGCAGAAAAAAACTAATTGGCGACCCTCAGAAAAACTCTAGCCGCTGTCGGGAGGGATAGACGGTTGAACAGCCGTGTATGGATGCTGTACAATCCTGCTGTGATGGTTTTGTGCATGGTCATGTGCACGTGCACGAACACAGTGCAACCACATGAAAGGTGTGATACCACATCGCGCTCACACAACAATGGAAGCAATTAAATGTTGTACAAATGTACATAACTCGCCGAAAATGTGTAAGAACCAAATAATGAGAGCGCACAGAACATTATAAGAACAATGAATGTACTGTTTAAATATAATAAAACAATCATGTTACTGGTAATGATGTGTAATTGATGCCTGATGACTTGACGGTCCGTGTTAGAAATGACAAAATAAATGGATTTCATTTTGTCTATTTAAAATATTTCATTCCTGTTATAAAGAGCAGATAGTACAAGAATTATTGTCCTTCTGCCCCTTTATGTTCATGAACCATGCCCATGGACATAAACAAGGAATTAATGAACTGACTTTAATGAATTGATGCACGGCATGATTTGTCCGACCTGCGTTCGATATGCCGTGTGAATGTTGCGAGCATGATCAGATGCCAGTGCAACCTCATCTTGCCCGCCATTGGAATGTGTTTCTTACGCAAGTGACGCGAATGTAGAGTGCATGTGATGTGGCCGAATGGTTGTGGTGACTGCTGTACGAGGCGTTCGAGGTGGCTTTGAATTTTCAAGAGTGGCATTCAAATTTTCCTTCATGCACCATTCGGCCTTAATCATGTTATGTGTGAAGGGGCCATAACTGAACATAATTATAAATCAGCAGAAAAAATGTTTAGGTGAAAATGCAACATGCACGAAAATTGGAAGAGGGTACAGACTCAACAAACATAATTTAAATGTGCTTTAAATTTAAAAAGATGAATTTATTATATTGCCATTTATGTATGATACAAATGTTTAGAATACATAGTCACTTTAATAAGGTTGTTTGACTATTGTGTTTGATGGGTTTTAATTATGAAAATACCGTTGGCTGAGAAAGGTCACACCACTTCCACATGAAGACACTAGCAAATGCAGAAAACACTTATGAAAAACGCCTGCATTAATTTGGTAGCAGATAGTTGCTTCAAAGAAACACACATATAACATACAATACATGCACAATTGACAACAATATGATAATGTGTGTACTGCAGACACACTGAAAATAGCCACAACACAAAAAGAAATTTCTGCCAACAAACTTCTGACTGTTCACTACATTGCAAATAAAATAAGAGCAATCAGAGATTTCTTGCATCCGCCAATCCGGATCCGGATCACCTCCAAAATTCAGTGGAGCCTTCCGTGCCCTAATATCTATCTGTGGTGTAAATTTTGTGAGAATCCGTGAAGTAGTTTGGATGTAATCCTTCTAAGCCTATATAAAGGGAAATCTTGATAAAGAATCCGGATTGGGATCACCTCCAAAATGTAATGGATTCTTCCATGGCCTAATATCTATCTGTGGTGAAAATTTTGTCAAAATCCTTTCAGTAGTTTTGACATAATCCTGCTAACAGACAGACAGATAAATAAACGCTGATGATTTTATTATGTCCTTGGTGGACGTAATAATAAAACATGAAAATATAGGTATCATATGCATAAAATTTTCACAAAAGCAAATAAATAAATGTACTCAGCTCTGGCAACTAGGTAGAGATAATAGAGTGTCAAGATGTACTCAATGTCAGTGAACGTCCTCCGAGCAGAAACTTCCTTTTGTGCTGTCAATGCCCCTGTTGTGTTGTGGCTATTTGTAGTAGATTTGTTTTGCATGCGTTGTGTGAATTTGCATCAGACATGGTATTAAATTAAATTGCTGCATGTGTTGCAGGCTACATTTGTTTTTGTTCTGTTTGCAAGCCTTTTCTCAATTTACAGAGGCTTTTTCCTACAACTGATGCTATTGAATTGATAGATTTGCGAGTTTTTTTTATTTGAAAATGTTTTCTGCAATTGCTGCTGTTGTTGTATTTTGCAAATTTGTCCTCTCACAGCCACCATACCCCACTTTTTTTTTTTCTTTTTCCAATGTTTGCTGGTGTTGCAATTTTTAAGCAATTAAGATTTTTTTTTTCAGGTTTTGAAGCATGATTTGACGCAGTCAGAGAACAAAGCTAAACTAAATACACAAAAACAAAATGAATCTACAGAAATTGTACTGTAAAAAGACATGGACAGCACTAAGAGACACCACCACAGATGGAAATCTGCTGAAGTCACTGTGTGTGTGTGTGTGTGTGTGTGTGTGTGTGTGTGTGTGTGTGTGTGTGTGTGTGTGTGTGTGTGTGTGTGTGTGTGTGTGTGTGTGTGTGTGTGTGTGTGTGTGTGTGTGTGTGTTTTTCCAGGATTTCAAGGAGCAGGTAATCCATCACATTGCCACTATATTCCTCATCAGTTTTTCCTACTGTGGCAACTATGTGAGGGTTGGCACGCTGGTGATGCTGGTGCACGATTCCTCAGACTTTCTCCTCGAGGTAAAATGCCTGAATTTTAATCCAGAATTTGATTTAATTAACACTGCTGGATAATGCAGAACTGGGGCGGGTCCACAATCAGTAATATAATCACTTGAATGAGAGCAGGTTCAGGTCTGTGGCCCAGGCTTTCCATGACTTCCTGAACTCAACCATCAGATGTGTATCTGTATGCGTCTTTGAAATTAAGAGACACTCGGTAAGAGCTTATGGACAAAGGTGTTTGGGGATGATGATGCCTCCTGCTGCTTCCAGTCTCACTATATGATTCTCAAACCTGGATGTTAACCAGTGATCTAAGGTGGCAGCTGGATGTCTTTGGTACTTGGTGTCTTCAGAGGATCATTGGGTATCGCTGGAATGACTTTGTGTCAAACAAAAGGATATGTGCAAACGCTCAGATGAGGCATACCACTTGTATTGCGAGGAGCGATGACATCTTGGCCATATTTCACATTTCTCTCATGATCCAGTTCGCAGGTACCTCAGTGTTGAAGACCCCAGCAACTTGAAAAGTCCAAGGGGACACCCAGACATCGCCTGGCTGAGACAGATAGATGACTACTTTTAAGAAGTGGTGTTGGACCAGTTGTCTTCCTTTCCCAAACATCAGGCACATGCAGCAGGTGTAACACCTGCAGGAGCGTGCTGATGAGCATTGGAACGAAACTTTTAGCCGACTTGGTGTCACTGTCCTTCTTCAGCATACTGCAGCAATGAAACTGAATGCAGTGCAGCACGGTTTAATTAAGCGCACGTCAGAGAAGAACGCTATCAAGCTCTATTAAGGATCACCACTAATCAAGATGGATCAACACGCTCAGTTACGACCTCCACGACATGAGGAAAAATGAGGGTGGTGCGTGACATTTGTGTAAGATTTTTTGACAGCCAAAAACATGCTCCATGAAAATCACGAATATCATGCACCAACACGCACTATTAAGAAACCTATTCAGATGCATTAACTCATGTTGAAAAAGGGGCCAAGAATGATGCAAATTGTTGGGAAAGTGTAGTGACACGGACCCACAACAGGGAGCGTAAATGAACGGACAATGGAAGGAGTTAAATTAGAACACTTTACTGTTGTGAATGTCACAACCAAACACAGCAGATTACAGAATGTACACAAGTCAATTAATAAAGGTGTCGTGTGGGCAGGCTCGACGATAGGAGACGCCCGTCTGGAGACGAACTGGAACCACACGATTTCCACCGCCACCGAACCCGAGGGATACTGGAGCCGCCAAGTCCCAAAATCCCCAGGTGGCCACCGTCTCGGCGTGTCGGATCTGGTACTGCTGGCAGTAAACAAAAACAGTCAAGTGTGGGTGTGTGTACACCCAGAACAATTATGGTGGGAAGTCCACCTCCACCTCTCACTCAATACGTGTTGCAGCGATCCCCCAGAGGAAAAAAGTGCCGTCCTGCACAGCCTCCACAAACTAAGGACCGGTATTCCTGCAAACACTCACAATAGATAGATTTAGAAAGTTACCACAAAGGCTGAGGATATTACCTCTTGATGAAGATGATATCTCGGCAATGTGGTGGAGGTGTCTTCCTGCTTTTATTCCAGATGTGGAGTAGATGATCAGTGACATCTGTCATGGTGGATGGGTGACAGCTGTCACCACGGCTTGTTCCTGAGGCGGCAGCGCCCTCTCGTGCCTGAAGCCCGCACTTCAGGCAGGGCGCCCTCTGGTGGTGGGCCAGCAGTACCTCCTCTTCTGGCGGCCCACACAACAGCAGATATGACATTCGTAACGCGTCCTGCCTATGTGTGAATGCAACATTAGTGAACACGGCTCATGCAGATGGAGAATTTCAACTCTGCCTTTTAAACATATCTGCTTGTTTTTAGGGATGATCCGATCACGTGATCGGAAATCGGGCCCGATCACGTGGTTTCAGACTTGATCAAAATCGGACGTTGCATCCCGATTAGGAATCTGATATAGATTTTATCCTCATTGTTTTGATCAGCGCTATTTCAGGCTCATTATTGCAGATTAATGGGCCTTCCACGCGTCGGAAGCGTCAGAGGCGTCAGGAATCGGTCTAAAAAGCATTATTTTCAATGAGACGCGTTGCTTTTTAGAGGCATCAGAAGCGTTGCCTCAAAAGCCGAGCTAAAGCGACGCTTCTAACAGGAGCGCGCATTGCCGCTTGTCGGCAGGGTGACGCGGTCAAAATTCAACCCAATCCAACTTTTGACGCTCTGAGCTGTGACGTAGCTTTGTGCTGTCCAATAGGATATACACATCAATCAATCAATTCAATCAATTTTTTTTTATATAGCGCCAAATCACAACAAACAGTTGCCCCAAGGCGCTTTATACTGTAAGGCAAGGCCATACAATAATGATATAAAACCCCAACGGTCAAAACGACCCCCTGTGAGCAAGCACTTGGCTACAGTGGGAAGGAAAAACTCCCTTTTAACAGGAAGAAACCTCCAGCAGAACCAGGCTCAGGGAGGGGCAGTCTTCTGCTGGGACTGGTTGGGGCTGAGGGAGAGAACCAGGAAAAAGACATGCTGTGGAGGGGAGCAGAGATCGATCACTAATGATTAAATGCAGAGTGGTGCATACAGAGCAAAAAGAGAAAGAAACAGTGCATCATGGGAACCCCCCAGCAGTCTACGTCTATAGCAGCATAACTAAGGGATGGTTCAGGGTCACCTGATCCAGCCCTAACTATAAGCTTTAGCAAAAAGGAAAGTTTTAAGCCTAATCTTAAAAGTAGAGAGGGTGTCTGTCTCCCTGATCTGAATTGGGAGCTGGTTCCACAGGAGAGGAGCCTGAAAGCTGAAGGCTCTGCCTCCCATTCTACTCTTACAAACCCTAGGAACTACAAGTAAGCCTGCAGTCTGAGAGCGAAGCGCTCTATTGGGGTGATATGGTACTACGAGGTCCCTAAGATAAGATGGGACCTGATTATTCAAAACCTTATAAGTAAGAAGAAGAATTTTAAATTCTATTCTAGAATTAACAGGAAGCCAATGAAGAGAGGCCAATATGGGTGAGATATGCTCTCTCCTTCTAGTCCCCGTCAGCACTCTAGCTGCAGCATTTTGAATTAACTGAAGGCTTTTTAGGGAACTTTTAGGACAACCTGATAATAATGAATTACAATAGTCCAGCCTAGAGGAAATAAATGCATGAATTAGTTTTTCAGCATCACTCTGAGACAAGACCTTTCTGATTTTAGAGATATTGCGTAAATGCAAAAAAGCAGTCCTACATATTTGTTTAATATGCGCTTTGAATGACATATCCTGATCAAAAATGACTCCAAGATTTCTCACAGTATTACTAGAGGTCAGGGTAATGCCATCCAGAGTAAGGATCTGGTTAGACACCATGTTTCTAAGATTTGTGGGGCCAAGTACAATAACTTCAGTTTTATCTGAGTTTAAAAGCAGGAAATTAGAGGTCATCCATGTCTTTATGTCTGTAAGACAATCCTGCAGTTTAGCTAATTGGTGTGTGTGCTCTGGCTTCATGGATAGATAAAGCTGGGTATCATCTGCGTAACAATGAAAATTTAAGCAATACCGTCTAATAATACTGCCTAAGGGAAGCATATATAAAGTGAATAAAATTGGTCCTAGCACAGAACCTTGTGGAACTCCATAATTAACTTTAGTCTGTGAAGAAGATTCCCCATTTACATTAACAAATTGTAATCTATTAGACAAATATGATTCAAACCACCGCAGCGCAGTGCCTTTAATACCTATGGCATGCTCTAATCTCTGTAATAAAATTTTATGGTCAACAGTATCAAAAGCAGCACTGAGGTCTAACAGAACAAGCACAGAGATGAGTCCACTGTCCGAGGCCATAAGAAGATCATTTGTAACCTTCACTAATGCTGTTTCTGTACTATGATGAATTCTAAAACCTGACTGAAACTCTTCAAATAGACCATTCCTCTGCAGATGATCAGTTAGCTGTTTTACAACTACCCTTTCAAGAATTTTTGAGAGAAAAGGAAGGTTGGAGATTGGCCTATAATTAGTTAAGATAGCTGGGTCAAGTGATGGCTTTTTAAGTAATGGTTTAATTACTGCCACCTTAAAAGCCTGTGGTACATAGCCAACTAACAAAGATAGATTGATCATATTTAAGATCGAAGCATTAAATAATGGTAGGGCTTCCTTGAGCAGCCTGGTAGGAATGGGGTCTAATAAACATGTTGATGGTTTGGATGAAGTAACTAATGAAAATAACTCAGACAGAACAATCGGAGAGAAAGAGTCTAACCAAATACCGGCATCACTGAAAGCAGCCAAAGATAACGATACGTCTTTGGGATGGTTATGAGTAATTTTTTCTCTAATAGTTAAAATTTTGTTAGCAAAGAAAGTCATGAAGTCATTACTAGTTAAAGTTAATGGAATACTCAGCTCAATAGAGCTCTGACTCTTTGTCAGCCTGGCTACAGTGCTGAAAAGAAACCTGGGGTTCTTATTTTCTTCAATTAGTGATGAGTAGAAAGATGTCCTAGCTTTACGGAGGGCTTTTTTATAGAGCAACAGACTCTTTTTCCAGGCTAAGTGAAGATCTTCTAAATTAGTGAGACGCCATTTCCTCTCCAACTTACGGGTTATCTGCTTTAAGCTACGAGTTTGTGAGTTATACCACGGAGTCAGACACTTCTGATTTAAAGCTCTCTTTTTCAGAGGAGCTACAGCATCCAAAGTTGTCTTCAATGAGGATGTAAAACTATTGACGAGATACTCTATCTCCCTTACAGAGTTTAGGTAGCTACTCTGCACTGTGTTGTTATATGGCATTAGAGAACATAAAGAAGGAATCATATCCTTAAACCTAGTTACAGCGCTTTCTGAAAGACTTCTAGTGTAATGAAACTTATTCCCTACTGCTGGGTAGTCCATCAGAGTAAATGTAAATGTTATTAAGAAATGATCAGACAGAAGGGAGTTTTCAGGGAATACTGTTAAGTCTTCTATTTCCATACCATAAGTCAGAACAAGATCTAAGATATGATTAAAGTGGTGGGTGGACTCATTTACTTTTTGAGCAAAGCCAATAGAGTCTAATAATAGATTAAATGCAGTGTTGAGGCTGTCATTCTCAGCATCTGTGTGGATGTTAAAATCGCCCACTATAATTATCTTATCTGAGCTAAGCACTAAGTCAGACAAAAGGTCTGAAAATTCACAGAGAAACTCACAGTAACGACCAGGTGGACGATAGATAATAACAAATAAAACTGGTTTTTGGGACTTCCAATTTGGATGGACAAGACTAAGAGACAAGCTTTCAAATGAATTAAAGCTCTGTCTGGGTTTTTGATTAATTAATAAGCTGGAATGGAAGATTGCTGCTAATCCACCGCCCCGGCCCGTGCTACGAGCGTTCTGACAGTTAGTGTGACTCGGGGGTGTTGACTCATTTAAACTAACATATTCATCCTGCTGTAACCAGGTTTCTGTTAGGCAGAATAAATCAATATGTTGATCAATTATTATATCATTTACCAACAGGGACTTAGAAGAGAGAGACCTAATGTTTAATAGACCACATTTAACTGTTTTAGTCTGTGGTGCAGTTGAAGGTGCTATATTATTTTTCTTTTTGAATTTTTATGCTTAAATAGATTTTTGCTGGTTATTGGTAGTCTGGGAGCAGGCACCGTCTCTACGGGGATGGGGTAATGAGGGGATGGCAGGGGGAGAGAAGCTGCAGAGAGGTGTGTAAGACTACAACTCTGCTTCCTGGTCCCAACCCTGGATAGTCACGGTTTGGAGGATTTAAGAAAATTAGCCAGATTTCTAGAAATGAGAGCTGCTCCATCCAAAGTGGGATGGATGCCGTCTCTCCTAACAAGACCAGGTTTTCCCCAGAAGCTTTGCCAATTATCTATGAAGCCCACCTCATCACATCGGGCCAAAACACAGAAGACTAGTGGCAGAAACCACTGATCTCTACAAAACAGAAACGTGTCACTGGACTGCTCATTTATAGAGCAGTTTTCTGAAGAAAAATCCTTGGAAATGTTTTTTGTTGTTTGTTACCTCAAAATTTCTGATTACTGTTAAAAAAAAAGTTTAGAACACGTAATTAAAATAGCTAAATCAATAAATGGTTCTTTAGAAACCTTTCATCTGTAAATTCAAACCACCTGTTATTTCAGATTAGATAATTTCTTGTTTAACATAAGGAACCTTGGACATTTATTTTTAGACAAGTAAAATAACATGGAAAGTTGTACATTTTTAAAGTCTGGTAGATTATTACTTGAGTGTTCAAGCTACCTCAAGGAGAAGTGCACTGTTTAAGTGATAAATAATAAAATAAGGTGATTAATATGAAAATATTATATATTTAGCATTTGTTCATTGTTCATTCAGTTTTTTAAAGTATCGGATTGGGACTCGGTATCGGCAGATACTCAAAATCAGATGACTTGGAATCGGATCGGGGCCAAAAAAAACCTGATCGGGACATCCCTACTTGTTTTACAATGAGAACTTATAAATGATCCGTGTGAGTGCAGTGGGTACTTGTAAGAATTGTTCAGTTGATGATACAAGCAACAGCTTTGGTATAAATACTATTGAAAAGTCATTTTCTTCTTCAAAAAAAGCCGTTAACTACATGAAATTCTAAAATAGCCTATTTACACAAATAAAACACATTGTCAAGCAAATATAGGTAGTTATGGTACTAAATCATTAAATGCGATGCTATTAAACACAAATGTAACATTTTAAGATATGAGTCATCATTTTTAAAAAATACCAGTTTTTGTGCAGTGAACCTATTTTATACTGTTGCACATTGACAGAAACTCATAAATTTACTCTAAACATGGTTGCACTGGAGACAGACATTAGTCGATCTTTGTATTTTATTTCCGTTACACAGAATTGCAGATTATTATTACACTATTTACATTACAGTATGGTACATAAAGTCCATGTTTCACATTTGCAGCTACATAGTGCTGCGCAACTCAACCCAAACTTATAGTACTTGCTTTTTCCTCTGCAAAGCCTCTTGCGTTCAGATTTGGTCACCAGTTGGCAGTGAGGACTAGTGTCCATCCAAAGGACATGGGTGACTTTAAAAGCTAAAATACTACCTCTACTACCAAGCCCTTATACCCCAATCACTATCACGTTTTGCAGCATACACATTCTACAGCATACATGTAGACTTATTAAAAACATACAGTCTATCTAAAAAGCATGAGAATATTGCATCAAAATCATTTCAAATCCCTTCCAGTGCACAGTGCAATATTTAACAGGTACAACATGGAAATAAGCCAAGATTGAGCAAATATACTCAACAAAAATATAAACGCAACACTTTTGGTTTTGCTCCCATTTTGTATGAGATGAACTCAAAGATCTAAATCTTTTTCCACATACACAATATCACCATTTCTCTCAAATATTGTTCACAAACCAGTCTAAATCTGTGATAGTGAGCACTTCTCCTTTGCTGAGATAATCCATCCCACCTCACAGGTGTGCCATATCAAGATGCTGATTAGACACCATGATTAGTGCACAGGTGTGCCTTAGACTGCCCACAATAAAAGGCCACTCTGAAAGGTGCAGTTTTATCACACAGCACAATGCCACAGATGTCGCAAGATTTGAGGGAGCGTGCAGTTGGCATGCTGACAGCAGGAATGTCAACCAGAGCTGTTGCTCGTGTATTGAATGTTCATTTCTCTACCATAAGCCGTCTCCAAAGGCGTTTCAGAGGATTTGGCAGTACATCCAACCAGCCTCACAACCGCAGACCACGTGTAACCACACCAGCCCAGGACCTCCACATCCAGCATGTTCACCTCCAAGATCGTCTGAGACCAGCCACTCGGACAGCTGCTGAAACAATCGGTTTGCATAACCAAAGAATTTCTGCACAAACTGTCAGAAACCGTCTCAGGGAAGCTCATCTGCATGCTCGTCGTCCTCATCGGGGTCTCGACCCGACTCCAGTTCGTCGTCGTAACCGACTTGAGTGGGCAAATGCTCACATTCGCTGGCGTTTGGCACGTTGGAGAGGTGTTCTCTTCACGGATGATGCGAAGGAGATGTGTTGCACTGCATGAGGCAAATGGTGGTCACACCAGATACTGACTGGTATCCCCCCCCCAATAAAACAAAACTGCACCTTTCAGAGTGGCCTTTTATTGTGGGCAGTCTAAGGCACACCTGTGCACTAATCATGGTGTCTAATCAGCATCTTGATATGGCACACCTGTGAGGTGGGATGGATTATCTCAGCAAAGGAGAAGTGCTCACTATCACAGATTTAGACTGGTTTGTGAACAATATTTGAGGGAAATGGTGATATTGTGTATGTGGAAAAAGTTTTAGATCTTTGAGTTCATCTCATACAAAATGGGAGCAAAACCAAAAGTGTTGCGTTTATATTTTTGTTGAGTGTATATGATCAAACTACATATTTCTGTGCGCCATCTTGAAAACAGAAGTGGCTAACATCATTTTTTCGAAAAGTGGACCAAGAAGTATCATTGTGCCAAATTTGGACCTTGTATCACAAAATAAAACATTCTTATGATATATGCATTTATCTGATGCACTAGATGTATGTACTTGATAGTCTCCTTTGAACACTGAAATGGTGTGAATGTTAACAGCATTACCTATACCGTTCAGCACTTAGACCAGCAGTTCCAATGACTGGAAGGCTGCTGCACTTGAGGAGCAGCCATGAGTCTCCACCATGGTTTTTTGACTCCTTGCTTCGAGGTGCTTTGTCTGTAATAATTGTTTATTATTGATTGCATGCATAAATGTTGATGGATCTCAAGTTTTTAGCAATATGTGGGACGTAACTCTGACTTTCTTCTTTTTTTTTTTCCTAGTCAGCAAAGATGTTCCACTATGCTGGCTGGACGAGGACGTGTGACTCTCTCTTTGTTGTTTTTGCTCTGGTCTTTCTGGTCACCAGGCTGGTGGTCTATCCTTGCAGGTGAGACCTACTAGTGGAAAATGGTGCTTTATTTGGACCTCATACACACTGGTGTAGTGGTTAGCGGTGGGGTAGGAGCCAGCACTGGTGTCAAGGTTAGCACTGAAGTCAGGTTTAGAACTGGGTCAAGGTTAGCACTTAACTCGGGCTTAGTACTGGAATCAAGGTTAGCACTTAAGTCAGGTTTAGAACTGGGGTCAAGATTAGCATTTAAGCCTGATTTAGCACTGGGGTCACGGTTAGCACTTAATTTGGATTTAGTTCTGGGTCAAGGTTAGCACTTAACTCTGGCTTAGTACTGGAATCAAGGTTAGCACTTAAGTCAGGTTTAGAACTGGGGTCAAGATTAGCATTTAAGCCTGATTTAGCACTGGGGTCACCGTTAGCACTTAATTTGGATTTAGTTCTGGGTCAAGGTTAGCACTTAACTCTGGCTTAGTACTGGAGTCAAGTTTAGCACTTAAGTCAGGTTTAGAACTGGGGTCAAGATTAGCATTTAAGCCTGATTTAGCACTGGGGTCACGGTTAGCACTTAATTTGGATTTAGTTCTGGGTCAAGGTTAGCACTTAACTCTGGCTTAGTACTGGAATCAAGGTTAGCACTTAAGTCAGGTTTAGAACTGGGGTCAAGATTAGCATTTAAGCCTGATTTAGCACTGGGGTCACCGTTAGCACTTAATTTGGATTTAGTTCTGGGTCAAGGTTAGCACTTAACTCTGGCTTAGTACTGGAGTCAAGTTTAGCACTTAAGTCAGGTTTAGAACCGGGGTCAAGATTAGCATTTAAGCCTGATTTAGCACTGGGGTCATGGTTAGCATTTAATTGGGGTTTAGTTCTGGGTCAAGGTTAGCACTTAACTCGGGCTTAGTACTGGAATCAAGGTTAGCACTTCAGTCAGGTTTAGAACTGGGGTCACGGTTAGCACTTAAGTCAGGTTTAGAACTGGGGTCAAGATTAGCATTTAAGCCTGATTTAGCACTGGGGTCACGGTTAGCACTTAATTTGGATTTAGTTCTGGGTCAAGGTTAGCACTTAACTCTGGCTTAGTACAGGAATCAAGGTTAGCACTTAAGTCAGGTTTAGAACCGGGGTCAAGATTAGCATTTAAGCTTGATTTAGCACTGGGGTCACCGTTAGCACTTAATTTGGATTTAGTTCTGGGTCAAGGTTAGCACTTAACTCTGGCTTAGTACTGGAGTCAAGTTTAGCACTTAAGTCAGGTTTAGAACCGGGGTCAAGATTAGCATTTAAGCCTGATTTAGCACTGGGGTCATGGTTAGCATTTAATTGGGGTTTAGTTCTGGGTCAAGGTTAGCACTTAACTCGGGCTTAGTACTGGAATCAAGGTTAGCACTTCAGTCAGGTTTAGAACTGGGGTCACGGTTAGCACTTAAGTCAGGTTTAGAACCGGGGTCAAGATTAGCATTTAAGCCTGATTTAGCACTGGAGTCATGGTTAGCATTTAATTCGGGTTTAGTTCTGGGTCAAGGTTAGTACTTAACTCGGGCTTAGTACTGGAATCAAGGTTAGCACTTAGGTTTAGAACCGGGGTCAAGATTAGCATTTAAGCCTGATTTAGCACTGGGGTCATGGTTAGCATTTAATTCGGGTTTAGTTCTGGGTCAAGGTTAGCACTTAACTCGGGCTTAGTACTGGAATCAAGGTTAGCACTTAAGTCAGGTTTAGAACCGGGGTCAAGATTAGCATTTAAGCCTGATTTAGCACTGGGGTCATGGTTAGCATTTAATTCAGGTTTAGTTCTGGGTCAAGGTTAGCACTTAACTCAGGCTTAGTACTGGAATCAAGGTTAGCACTTAAGTCAGGTTTAGAACTGGGGTCAAGATTAGCATTTGGACTGTCCAACATATGGACTGTGTGTTTGGTACGGCAGCTGCACATCCTCAGAGAAAAGGTGCTACATAGGGTCGTTAGGGCAGCAGAGAAGATCATAGGTTGCCCCCTTCCCACACTGGAAGACATTTACACGTCCAGATGCCGCAAGAAGGAATTAGATATTTCAAAGGACGTCTCACACCCTGGATATTGTCAGTTTCAGCTCATGCCATCAGGCAGGAGATACAAAATATTACAAACCAGAACAAACCGTTTAAAAAATAGTTTTTATCCAAAGGCAATCATGGCACTTAACTCTTCAAGGTGAAATAGTAAGTTCAGTATGCAATACATCTGGTGGCTTTTTCACCCAGTGCAACCTGTGACCGTACCATTCCTGTCCATAAACAGTGCAATTTGTTTTATATATATATATATATATATATACGAGGTCTCTTAGATAATAAACCGACCCTTTTATTTTTTTTTTTAACTATATGGATTTGAATGACATGCGATTACACCAATCATGCTTGAACCCTCGTGCGCATGCGTGAGTTTTTTCACGCGTGTCGGTGACGTCATTTCCCTGTGGGCAGGCCTTGAGTGAGATGTGGTCCCGCCCTCTCGGCTGAATTCCTTTGTTTCACACGCTGCTCGAGACGGCGCGCGTTGCTTTATCAAAATTTTTTCTGGACCTGTGAGGAATATCCGAGTGGACACTATTCGAGAAATTAAGCTGGTTTTCTGTGAAAAGTTTAACGGCTGATGAGAGATTATGGGGTGTTTCTGTCGGTGTAAGGACTTCCCACGGAGCAGGACGTCCTGCAGCGCTTCCAGGCGCTGTCGTCGGCCTGTTTCGAGCTGAAAACATCCTAATTTAAGGCTTAATTCACCCAGGACATCGTGAGAGAACAGAGAAGATTCAGAAGAGGCCGGCATGAGGAATTTATGCGGACATTCCACTGTTTAAGGACATTTTTTTAATGAAAGATGTACGCGCAAATTCGCCGAGTCGTTTCCGTGACGAATCTGTGTGCGCCGCGACAGGAAAAACACCTCCGTGTTGAAAACCATTTGTAGAATTCAGGCGGCTTTTAATGGCTTTCAACAAGTGAGTAACTGAGAAATTGTTTAACAGCTTGGGCATGTTCCAACTTGCCCGTTAAGATTTCCAACGGAGGTGTTTTTCCTGCCGCGACCCCCCGCGGTCAGGTCCAGCCCGACATGCGACTCTGCCCGCACGTTCTTTCATTACAAAATGACCGTTAACAATGGAATGTCCGAATAAACTCCTCATGCCGACTTCTTCTGAAAGTTCTCTGTTCTCTGACGACTTACTGCGTCAACAGAGCCTGAAATGTGGAAGTTTTCAACTTGAAACGGCGAGACGCTGCCGCCTCGAAGCGCAGATCGCCGTCATGCGCCGTGGACCATCCTTAAAGCGACACTACCAGACCAAAATCTCTCATCAGCCGTTAAAATTTTTACCAAAAACCAGCTGAATTTATTGAATGGTGTCCACTCAGTTGTGCCTTACAGTTTTGAAAAAATTTTTATCAAACAAAGCAACAGTCTCTGAGCCATTCCTAAACAATGAAAAAAATCGATGAGCGGGTGGACGACTCCTCACTCAAAGACCGACAGGCGTGAAAAAACTCTTGCATGCCCACGAGGGTTCAAGCATGTCTGATGTAATCACACGTGATTCAAATCCATATGGTTTTTGAAAAAAATAATAAGGTCGGATACTTTTCTAATAGACCTTGTATATATATATATATATATATATATATATATATATATATATATATATATTTTTTATGTTTTATTCCTGTTCATAGTCAGTGCAACGTTTTTATGTTTTTAAATTATTTATTACTTTTAACTCACGAGCTGAAGCACTATCAATTTCGTTGTGACTTTGTAAAAAGTAACAATGACAATAAAGACTATCTATCTATCTATCTGTCTATCATTTAAGCCTGATTTAGCACTAAAGTCATGGTTAGCACTTAATTCGGGTTTAGTTCTGAGTCAAGGTTAGCACTCAAATCGGGCTTAGAACTGGGGTCAAGATTAGCATTTAAGTCAGGTTTAGAACTGGGGTCATGGTTAGCACTTAAGTCAGGTTTAGAACCGGGGTCAAGATTAGCATTTAAGCCTGATTTAGCACTGGGGTCATGGTTAGCATTTAATTCAGGTTTAGTTCTGGGTCAAGGTTAGCACTTAATTCGGGCTTAGTACTGGAATCAAGGTTAGCACTTAAGTCAGGTTTAGAACCG
This sequence comes from Thalassophryne amazonica, assembly GCF_902500255.1. Taxonomy (NCBI): domain Eukaryota; kingdom Metazoa; phylum Chordata; class Actinopteri; order Batrachoidiformes; family Batrachoididae; genus Thalassophryne; species Thalassophryne amazonica. The sequence goes on along the minus strand of NC_047112.1, from coordinate 39,313,374 downwards.
GGGTCAAGATTAGCATTTAAGCCTGGTTTAGCACTGGGGTCATGGTTAGCATTTAATTTGGGTTTAGTTCTGGGTCAAGGTTAGCACTTAACTCAGGCTTAGTACTGGAATCAAGGTTAGCAGTTAAGTCAGGTTTAGAACTGGGGTCAAGATTAGCATTTAAGCCTGATTTTTAAAGACCGCCAGAATCCGCTGACATACCCGGACGATATTCTCTATGAAAGATATAGATTCTCAGCCGAGGGAATTTGTCATCTTTGTCAGCTGATCAGGCCAGAAGTCTGTAACATCACCCATCGTAGCAATGCCCTCACGATCGAGAAGATAATGTGCCTTGCGCTTAGATATTTTGCCAGTGGACAATTTATGTATTCCATCGGTGATGCTGAACATCTGAGCAAGAATACTGTATGTCGTATGATTCACAGTATGATTGCTCTATCTAAACTGTTGAATACATTTGTCATTTTCCCTGGCCATTTATCCGCAATGCAAATCAAAGAAGGGTTTTATGCATTCGCGGGTAATTACTAATATCAAAATAGGTCTAATGCATGTCCATTAATTAGGCGAAGTGGGGCTTATCAATGACAATTTCTCCTAGGTTTCCCAAGAGTAATAGGAGCCATTGATTGCACGCAAATCCCAATCAGTGCACCCCTGGGAGAGCATGAGGGCGATTATGTCAATCGCAAATCTTTTCACAGTATCAATGTGCAGGTATAGCCATTCTATTCGGCCTATTTCATATACCCATTATCGTGTAGTCCACTCTAAGCTCACCTTTTCACTTATTTCAGCCACATAAGGGTTGCTTTGGTTGGATTGATTTTTCTAAATATTCCAATATGCAATTACTATAATTACATATTTCACATTCTTTTTCTCCCCACATGGGGCTGTCCTGTTGGATAACCTTCATGCCGGACAACTGCCACGGTCCTTCGCACCCCTGGATGACAGGAGAGCTTGGAACCGTGACAGAAGTCCAAGACTGCAGCTCTGGCCTCTGGTGGGACGTACAAACGGTTCTTCGGACCGGTTCCCGGGTCCGGGCTCCGTGCCAGGGCCTCCCGGACGGTCTTCTCCACGTCCCAGGTGAGGGTGGCCACGATAGTGGACTCCGGGATGATGGGCACCGGTGGATCCGACAGCACCGTTTTGACTTCGTCTTCGTGTACCCGGGACAAGGCATCCGATCTCTGGTTCTTGGTCCCGGGGCGATAGGTGATCCGGAAGTCAAAACGTCCGAAGAACAGTGACCAGCGGGCTTGCCTGGGGTTCAGCCGCTTGGCGGTCCTGATATACTCCAGGTTCCGATGGTCAGTGAAAACCGTGAATGGCACAGACGCTCCCTCCAACAGGTGTCTCCACTCCTCAAGAGCCTCTTTCACTGCAAGGAGTTCTCGATTGCCGACGTCATAGTTCCGTTCAGCTGGGGTCAACCTGCGAGAAAAGTAGGCACACGGGTGAAGAACCTTATCGGTCTCTCCGCTCTGGGATAGCACGGCTCCTATCCCTGAGTCAGAGGCGTCCACTTCAACCACGAACTGGCGGCTAGGGTCGGGCTGCACCAAAACTGGCGCAGTAGAGAACCGTTGTTTCAACTCCTTGAACGCGGCTTCGCACCGATCCGACCAGGTGAAGGGGACTTTTGGAGAGGTCAGGGCTGTCAGGGGGCTAACTACCTGACTGTAGCCCTTAATGAACCTCCTATAGAAATTAGCGAAGCCGAGGAACTGTTGCAGCTTCCTACGGCTTGTTGGTTGGGGCCAATCTCTCACCGCCGCAACCTTGGCCGGATCAGGGGCGACGGAGTTAGAGGAGATGATAAACCCCAGGAAGGACAAAGACGTGCGGTGAAACTCGCACTTCTCGCCCTTCACAAACAGTTGGTTCTCTAATAACCGCTGCAGGACCTGATGTACATGCTGGACATGGGTCTCAGGATCCGGAGAAAAGATGAGAATATCGTCCAGATATACGAAGACGAACCGGTGCAGGAAGTCCCGCAAGACGTCGTTAACCAAGGCTTGGAACGTCGCGGGGGCGTTGGTGAGGCCGAACGGCATGACCAGGTACTCAAAGTGACCTAACGGGGTGTTAAATGCCGTCTTCCATTCGTCTCCCTTCCGGATCCGAACCAGGTGATACGCATTTCTAAGATCCAGCTTAGTAAAGATTTTGGCTCCATGCAGGGGGGTGAACACGGAATCCAACAATGGCAACGGGTATCGGTTGCGAACCGTAATCTCATTCAGCCCCCTGTAATCAATGCATGGACGGAGTCCGCCATCTTTCTTGCCCACAAAAAAGAAACCTGCCCCCATCGGGGAGGTGGAGTTCCGGATCAGCCCGGCAGCTAATGAGTCCCGGATGTAGGTCTCCATTGATTCGCGCTCAGGTCGTGAGAGGTTGTACAGCCTGCTGGACGGAAACTCAGCGCCTGGAACCAAATCAATGGCACAATCGTACGGACGGTGCGGGGGAAGGGTGAGTGCCAGATCCTTGCTGAAGACGTCAGCAAGATCGTGGTACTCAACCGGCACTGCCGTCAGATTGGGAGGGACTTTGACCTCCTCCTTAGCCTGTAAACCGGGGGAACCGAGGATCCTAAACAGACGGCCAATCAATCCGGGGATTGTGCTTCAACATCCATGGGAAGCCCAAAATCACGCGGGAGGTAGAAGGAGTTACAAAAAACTCAATCTCCTCCCGATGGTTTCCAGACACCACCAGAGTTACTGGTTGTGTCTTGTGTGTGATTAAAGGGAGGAGGGTGCCATCTAGTGCCCGCACCTGCACTGGCGAAGGAAGCGCCACCAGAGGGAGCCCTACCTCCCTTGCCCATCTGCTGTCTAGCAGACTCCCTTCTGACCCCGTGTCCACCAGTGCTGGGGCTTGAAGGGTTAAATCCCCGCTCAGGATTGTAACTGGGAGTCGTGTGGCAATCTGTGTGTGTCTCACTTGAATGTTTTGACCCCCCCTTAGCCCAGTCTCTAAGAGCGAGTGTTGTTGTTTTGGCCGTTTGGGGCAGTTTTTCTGTGTGTGCTCAGTTGAGCTGCAGAGAAAACACTCCCCGCGGATCAGCCTCCTCATTTTGGCCCTGTGCGTTTCTCTAACAACGTCAGCAGGGGGAGCTGTTGCCCCACGGAGCGCTGTGGCTGTGGAGCGTGGGGAGGGCGGCGCCTTTTCGAACCCGGAAGGGAGAGGGGCGGCGCGTATCCGGTCACGTTCTTCGCCTCGCTCCCGACGGCGTTCCTCCAACCGATTGTCTAACCGTATAACGAGATCGATAAGCCCATCTAAATCCCGCGGTTCCTCCTTAGCTACCAGCTGCTCCTTCAGAACCAACGACAGTCCGTTTATGAAGGCGGCGCGGAGTGCAACATTATTCCAGCCGGACCTCGCAGCCGCGATGCGGAAGTTGACTGCATAAGCTGCTGCGCTCTCGCGTCCCTGTCTCATTGACAGCAGCACTGTTGAAGCGGTCTCTCCTCTGTTAGGGTGATCAAACACTGTTCTGAACTCCCCCACAAACCCAGTGTATGCTGATAACAACCGTGAGTTCTGTTCCCAGAGCGCCGTAGCCCAGGCGCGTGCTTTACCCCGAAGCAGAGCAATCACATAAGCTATTTTACTAGCATCTGACGCGTACATGACGGGACGTTGTGCGAAGACAAGCGAACACTGCATAAGAAAGTCTGCGCACTTCTCCACACAACCTCCGTACGGCTCAGGAGGGCTTATGTATGCTTCAGGGGATGGTGGGAGGGGTTGTTGAACCACCACTGGAACATTTATATCCTGCACAGGGTCGGCAGGAGGACGAGCTGCAGCAGCGCCCTGAGCGCTCGCCGCCATCTGTGCGGAGAGAGCCTCCACCCTGCGGTTCAGGAGGATGTTTTGCTCGGTCATTTGATCCAACCGAGCCGTAAAGGCGGTGAGAATGTGCTGCAGCTCACCAATCACGTCTCCTGCAGATGCCTGCGCTCCCTGCTCTCCCATTGGTCGTTCAACAACCGGGTGACGCCCCTCGGAGTCCATGACGCTGGCCGAGATATCCTGTTGTGAAAGTGTAGTGACACGGACCCACAACAGGGGGCGCAAATGAACGGCCAATAGATGAGCCAAAAAGTAACAATTTAATGTTGTGAAACATGCACAACGAATATACAGACAATCTCAGAATATAATTACAGTCAAATCACAAAGGTGACATGTGGGCAGGCTCAAGGATAGAAGACGTCTGTCCTGAGATGAACCGGAACCACACGATTTCCTCCGCCACCGAACCCAGAGAATACTGGAGCCGCCAAGTCCCGAATTCCCAGGTGATCACCGTCCCCGACTGTCAGATCTGGTACTGCTGGCGAGAACAAAGACAGTCAAGTGTGGGTGTGTGTACATCCAGTAACAACAACGGTGGGAATGCCACCTCCACCTCTCACTCAATATGCTGATGTGTTTGCAGTGATCCCTCAGAGAAAAAGAGTGCCGTCCTGCACTCACTCAGCTTCCACAAAACAAGGGACCGGTACGCCTGCAAACACTCACAATGTACAGATTACAGATAAACACAAAAAGGCTGAGGATATTACCTACAATGAAGTACGATATCTCGGCAACGAGGTGGAGATGATGTCTGGTCTTTATGGAGTGTGATGATGAAGAATGTGTGACAGCTGTCAGGAATTAATGAGTGACAGCTGTCACTCCCGGCTGTGTCCGTGGCGGCAGCGTCCTCTCGTGCCTGAAGCCCGCACTTCAGGCAGGGCGCCCTTTGGTGGTGGGCCAGCAGTACCTCTTCTGGCGGCCCACACAACAACGTTGCCAACAAGCCTGTCTTGCTTTATTGGCAGACGATGTGTTAATTTAAATTCCTCGTAGCTCCGCATAATAATCGTGCATTCTTCTTCGGTAAAGTAAGGTGACCGCACCATCATTGAAAAATGGTGACGTGCGCTGCAACCTGCCCCTTTTATGTGAATGCGCACAAACTCCAATTAGGTTAACACAGGTTCAACAAATCAACATCTTACTCAGCGTCGTAGTACAGATTAACACCACTTGAGTAAACCAGGTTTTGTCAACCCCGGTTTAAGAGGTTGACCCTGGGTTACATCTGAGTAAGTTAACCCCGCTTCGTAGTACAGGCCCCTGGGGTCAAGATTAGCCTTAATTTTTGATTTAAGCCTGATTTAGCATTGGGGTCACAGTTAGCACTTAATTCAGATTTAGTTCTGGGTCAAGGTTAGCACTTAACTCAGGCTTAGTACTGGAGTCAAGTTTAGCACTTAAGTCAGGTTTAGAACTGGGGTCACGGTTAGCACTTAAGTCAGGTTTAGAACCAGGGTCAAGATTAGCATTTAAGCCTGATGTAGCACTGGGGTCATGGTTAGCATTTAATTTGGGTTTAGTTCTGGGTCAAGGTTAGCACTTAACTCGGACTTAGTACTGGAATCTAGGTTAGCACTTAAGTCATGTTTAGAACTGGGGTCAAGATTAGAATTTAAGCCTGATTTATTACTGGGGTCATGGTTAGCACTTAATTCGGGTTTAGTTCTGGGTCAAGGTTAGCACTTAACTCGGGCTTAGTACTGGAATCAAGGCTAGCACTCAAATCTGGCATAGAACTGGGGTCAAGATTAGCATTTAAGCCGGATTTAGCACTAAAGTCATGGTTAGCACTTAATTCGGGTTTAGTTCTGAGTCAAGGTTAGCACTCAAATCGGGCTTAGAACTGGGGTCAAGATTAGCATTTAAGCCTGATTTAGCACTGGGGTCACGGTTAGCACTTAATTTGGATTTAGTTCTGGGTCAGTGTTAGCACTTAACTCGGGCTTAGTACTGGAGTCAAGTTTAGCACTTAAGTCAGGTTTAGAACTGGGGTCATGGTTAGCACTTAAGTCAGGTTTAGAACCGGGGTCAAGAGTAGCATTTAAGCCTGATTTAGCACTGGGGTCATGGTTAGCACTTAATTCAGGTTTAGCTCTGAGTCAAGGTTAGCACTCAAATCGGGCTTAGAACTGGGGTCAAAATTAGCATTTAAGCCTGATTTAGCACTGAGGTCATGGTTAGCACTTAATTCGGGTTTAGTTCTGAGTCAAGGTTAGCACTCAAATCGGGCTTAGAACTGGGGTCAAGATTAGCATTTAAGCCTGATTTAGCACTGAGGTCACGGTTAGCACTTAAGTTGGGTTTAGTACTGGGGCTGGACTCATGATTAGCACTGGGGTACCAGTGTGCATTTGTGATTAGCAAAAGTTAGCACCGGACCCCTGATTAGCAATAGCGTAGCATTTAGCATGGGGGCAGCAGTTAGCACTGGACACTTGATTAGCCTTGGTGTAGCAGTTAGTACTGGTGTAGCAGTTAGTACTGGACTTGTGTTTAGGATTGTGACTGGGGTTTACGTGGTCGGTCTGTGTGGGTTTCTCCCACAGTGACACTCAGCGGGATAAGCGGATAAAGAGGATGAATTGCTATTTTTATCCCTGTGCATTGTTGTGTTCATCACTACTCTGATTGGTACAGACGGTTGCTCAGTTCTGGATCACCTTTTTTAAAGTCCCGCTATACGGAGCCATAATGCAACTGAATGTCCTTTATTGGGTATTGTTGTATTGGGTATTTGGGTGTTATGTAGCTGAAAAAGTCAGGATGGGGTAGCCCTTCTACTTAAAGTGTGAAGCGACATTATGTGTGGTGCAAAAATTTGCCGGAAATGGATCACTTTGCCCGGTTCTGGATCACGACTCTCTGCGTCACTTTGGGGTCATTCCTGGCATCTGGCTGGAGCCCTTCTAATGCAGAATGATACACACTGTACCTGAGAATGTGTTTTGAACACAAAATGATAGAAATTATACTTATTAAATGAGAATTTACTTAGTTTCGAAAGGCGAAAGTGTGGAGGTGAGATTTCTCCCGAATTAAAAAGTAAAAGCCCCCACATTCATGCCCATTTGTGATGTTGAGATGACCCCCAAAGTACACATGACTCACAAGTACAGACACGAGGCTGCTGCTTCCGTGATCCACAACCGGCAAATTTTCGCATCTGAGATAAATGCGCGCAGCAATTAAACAGCAAGACATAACACACTGACATTTTCTACCCAAGTAAGTAAGTATTTTCCCACTCTAGAACCAATGACACCGAACAGCTAACCCACCTTTGCTACGTCTTAGAGATCGTTACTTTCAAACTTGCAGGAATGAGTGAGTGAGAAAAAGCGCGCACACCGCAGACACCGGGATGTTTTGATTCCTCTGCTGATCACAAGGACGGCTGGATCCGGTCGAGCTTGTGGTCGTTTGTAGACAAAACATTAGTCTTTCCATTGGTACCAAGTATTAGCTTATTCGTGCTGATTACGAGAAACGGTGGCTCAAATACTACAGCAGTGATCCGGAACTGGCAATGATCCGAACTGGGCAAGTGACTGTACAAAGACTTTTTTTTAAACATTGTCTCCTTGGTGCTAACATCAGATTTTATCATTGAGAGCAGCAGGTTTTCAGCGTCTGTTACAGATAAATATTTTCTCCTATCTGATTGTTTTGAACCTTTCAAAACTCTATGCTGAGACTGATACCAGACTGGATAGAAAGCAGCTCAGAGAAAATAGAGGTGTAACTCTTATTATGTTTTTGTTTTTTTCCAGAGTGGTCCACACCACCTTAGTGGTGTCCCGAGAATTCTTCCAACCTTTCTTTGGTTATTACTTCTTCAATATTCTCCTGTTAATACTGCAAGCACTGCACATCTTCTGGGCTTATCTCATCCTGCGCATGGTGTGCAAGTTTGTGTTCCTGGGCAAGGTGAGAGGAGCACACTGTAAAAAAAAAAAAAAAGCACGGAAACGGAACCAGTGAATCTAAAAATTGTGAGCACAACAACTTCTGCTGTACAAATACCTCCTTCTTACCACATTGGCATTATATGTTAATCATTCATCAGTCTAATGCCAACAGCTCAATTGATTTTAGACACAAGGGGTCAAAGGTCATGATTTTTTGCAACATTTTTGCCAAAATTTACATCTGAGCATAACATCTCTTCGGCATACCCGATCACAAACAAATTTAATGTGTATGTTATGTGGCCCAGCCCCAAGTATCCCTGTTGTTGTGGTCTAAAAAGGTCAAAGGTTAAACTCTTTTCACTGAAAAACTGCATTTTAAGCTTTCAGTATTTACCTCAAACGGTGAGATCATGTTTTCTCTCTGCTTGACCTATTTATATATTATCATGTACAGGTGGAGAAGGATGAACGCAGCGATGAAGAGAGTGAGGTGGATGACAATGATGAAGAAGAAGAGGATCCTGAAGAAGTAGGGGATGAGTGCAGCTGGAACCACAGAAATGGTTCGGTTAATTCTAAACTGCCATCGCTGGCTAATAACTGTGTCCTTAACAACCTGACCACCCAGAGGAATATGAACAGCAGGCTTCCCAAAGCCAGATAACCGAACAGTCGAGGACAAACATTTACCTTTACAAAGGTCGCTCATTTTTTACATGATACGTATGGCTTGTGTACATCCAACAGAGTCCATTCATAACTTCACATCATAGTAGGTCTGAATTCTGCAAACAGTATCTTCACAGAAACAGATCATAGAGCTAATTTTAAATCTGTAAACCCATTGTGTTCATCATAGGAAAATGTGCTGTCATCACCTAAATCCTTGTATACTGTTAAGAAAAATACATGTAATACAAAAAGAAAAAAAAATTCCTTCCTTCCATATTTTTTCACTGCTTTTTAATATCCTAGAATACAAATAGCTGTTAAACATATGGTATAAATCACTAGTCTTATCTCTGACTACAAGAAAACAAAACTAAAATGTTAGAAGAGCAAAGTGTTATCGAATACGTTATTTAAAACGAGCTGACTAAAGTTGGAATTAAAACTCACAAGTCATCTTTGTACTTGATTAATTGTGTATTTAAAAAACCTCACTATTTTATATTGTATTTTTTATGAACCGTTTAGTTGATGTAACTACAAAAGCATTTTTTTAATCTAAGAGAAAGCACACAGTAAAAAAAAATATATAGAATTGAATATTTTGCTGATAGTTTTTGTTTGGTTGGAACCCGTTAGAAGAGATGTGCTGCCCCGTTGTACTCAATGAACAACATAATCCTAAAAGAGGTCATGGGCCAGATACAGTCACACCGCCTGTAAAACAATGTGCTGCTCTTACAAATAGTGATGTGAAATGCTTTTACCGAGTTTTATTATTTCTCTGCAATTTGTGTGTTCTTTCTTTGATGTAGTCTGTCTGAATGAGTCACACAATCGCACGGCACCGTGTGTGTGTACATTTTTTATTTTGCTGCATAGAGACCGGCTTTTTAATTTTCTTGTTTTGATTGTTGTTGTCACATACAGATTTCGCCACACTTTGTTTGTTCTGCTGATTTTGTTTTGTAATTTGCCTGTCGTTTTTTACACCTTTTCTATGACATGAGCTCTCTGTGCCGGTGTCACAGACCGAACAGTCCCCCCCTAAAAATTGGTCTGCCCTGCCTTCACTGCGCATGCATCATTTGGGACCATAGCAGCTCGTCTGAAACTAACTCTACACCCAAAGCGATCAAAGGGAATAATGTGATTATTAACCATCAGATGAGAAGGTAAAACCTCTTAAATCATTAAGTCAGTTTTAAGCAGAAACGAGGCGATAATCGGTGAGTCGCTACCGACACTGTGAAATGACAGAGGCGCAGTGAACGCAGCAGCAGCTCGTCTGGCTGCTGCGCTCTGATCTCTTCCCCCATCTTTTATGATGAAATAATACTGAATTTATGTGGAAATGATTATTCTACAAAAGCTTCAGATATCTGTTGCAGAGACAGATGATGTCTGGAGTGCAGTTTGAAGCAGAAACAAGGTGATAATCTGTGAACCGCAGCTGACACACAGAAATGACACATGCGCAGTGAAGGCAGGGCGGACTTTTCAATCAATCAATCAATCAACTTTTTTCTTGTATAGCGCCAAATCACAACAAACAGTTGCCCCAAGGCGCTCCACATTGCAAGGCAAGGCCATACAATAATTATGAAACACAGTCTACGTCTAAAGCAACATAACCAAGGGATGGTCCAGGGTCACCCGATCCAGCCCTAACTATAAGCCTTAGCGAAAAGGAAAGTTTTAAGCCTAATCTTAAAAGTAGAGAGGGTATCTGTCTCCCTGATCTGAATTGGGAGCTGGTTCCACAGGAGAGGAGCCTGAAAGCTGAAGGCTCTGCCTCCCATTCTACTCTTACAAACCCTAGGAACTACAAGTAAGCCCGCAGTCTGAGAGCGAAGCGCTCTAATGGGGTAATATGGTACTATGAGGTCCCTAAGATAAGATGGGACCTGATTATTCAAAACCTTATAAGTAAGAAGAAGAATTTTAAATTCTATTCTAGCATTAACAGGAAGCCAATGAAGGGAGGCCAACACGGGAGAGATATGCTCTCTCCTGCTAGTCCCCGTCAGTACTCTAGCTGCAGCATTCTGAACCAACTGAAGGCTTTTTAGGGAACTTTTAGGACAACCTGATAATAATGAATTACAATAGTCCAGCCTAGAGGAAACAAATGCATGAATTAGTTTTTCAGCATCACTCTGAGACAAGACCTTTCTGATTTTAGAGATATTGCGTAAATGCAAAAAGGCAGTCCTACATATTTGTTTAATATGCGCTTTGAATGACATATCCTGATCAAAAATAACTCCAAGATTTCTCACAGTATTACCAGAGATCAGGGAAATGCCATCCAGAGTAACGATCTGGTTAGACACCATGCTTCTAAGATTTGTGGGGCCAAGTACAATAACTTCAGTTTTATCTGAGTTTAAAAGCAGGAAATTAGAGGTCATCCATGTCTTTATGTCTGTAAGACAATCCTGCAGTTTAGCTAATTGGTGAGTATCCTCTGGCTTCATGGATAGATAAAGCTGGGTATCATCTGCGTAACAATGAAAATTTAAGCAATACCGTCTAATAATACTGCCCAAGGGAAGCATGTATAAAGTGAATAAAATTGGTCCTAGCACAGAACCTTGTGGAACTCCATAATTAACTTTAGTCTGTGAAGAAGATTCCCCATTTACATGAACAAACTGTAATCTATTAGACAAATATGATTCAAACCACCGCAGCGCAATGCCTTTAATACCTATGACATGCTCTAATCTCTGTAATAAAATTTTATGGTCAACAGTATCAAAAGCAGCACTGAGGTCCAACAGAACAAGCACAGAGATAAGTCCACTGTCCGAAGCCATAAGAAGATCATTTGTAACCTTCACTAATGCTGTTTCTGTACTATGATGAATTCTAAAACCTGACTGAAACTCTTCAAATAGACCATTCCTCTGCAGGTGATCAGTTAGCTGTTTTACAACTACCCTCTCAAGAATCTTTGAGAGAAAAGGAAGGTTGGAGATTGGCCTATAATTAGCTAAGATAGCTGGGTCAAGTGATGGCTTTTTAAGTAATGGTTTAATTACTGCCACCTTAAAGGCCTGTGGTACATAACCAACTAACAAAGACAGATTGATCATATTTAAGATTGAAGCATTAAATAATGGTAGGACTTCCTTGAGCAGCCTGGCAGGAATGGGGTCTAATAAGCATGTTGATGGTTTGGATGAAGTAACTAATGAAAATAACTCAGACAGAACAATCGGAGAGAAAGAGTCTAACCAAATACCGGCATCACTGAAAGCAGCCAAAGATAACGATACATCTTTGGGATGGTTATGAGTAATTTTTTCTCTAATAGTCAAAATTTTGTTAGCAAAGAAAGTCATGAAGTCATTACTAGTTAAAGTTAATGGAATACTCAGCTCAATAGAGCTCTGACTCTTTGTCAGCCTGGCTACAGTGCTGAAAAGAAACCTGGGGTTGTTCTTATTTTCTTCAATTAGTGATGAGTAGAAAGATGTCCTAGCTTCACGAAGGGCTTTCTTATAGAGCAACAAACTCTTTTTCCAGGCTAAGTGAAGATCTTCTAAATTAGTGAGACGCCATTTCCTCTCCAACTTACGGGTTATCTGCTTTAAGCTACGAGTTTGTGAGTTATACCACGGAGTCAGACACTTCTGATTTAAAGCTCTCTTTTTCAGAGGAGCTACAGCATCCAAAGTTGTCTTCAATGAGGATGTAAAACTATTGACAAGATACTCTAACTCCCTTACAGAGTTTAGGTAGCTACTCTGCTCTGTGTTGGTATATGACATTAGAGAACATAAAGAAGGAATCATATCCTTAAACCTAGTTACAGCGCTTTCTGAAAGACTTCTAGTGTAATGAAACTTATTCCCCACTGCAGGGTAGTCCATCAGGGTAAATGTAAATGTTATTAAAAAATGATCAGACAAAAGGGAGTTTTCAGGGAATACTGTTAAGTCTTCTATTTCCATACCATAAGTCAGAACAAGATCTAAAATATGATTAAAGTGGTGGGTGGACTCATTTACTTTTTGAGCAAAGCCGATAGAGTCTAATAATAGATTAAATGCAGTGTTGAGGCTGTCATTCTCAGCATCTGTGTGGATGTTAAAGTCGCCCACTATAATTATCTTATCTGAGCTAAGCACTAAGTCAGACAAAAGGTCTGAAAATTCACAGAGAAACTCACAGTAACGACCAGGTGGACGATAGATAATAACAAATAAAACTGGTTTTTGGGACTTCCAATTTGGATGGACAAGACTAAGATACAAGCTTTCAAATGAATTAAAGCTCTGTCTAGGTTTTTGATTAATTAATAAGCTGGAATGGAAGATTGCTGCTAATCCTCCGCCCCGGCCCGTGCTACGAGCATTCTGACAGTTAGTGTGACTCGGGGGTGTTGACTCATTTAAACTAACATATTCATCCTGCTGTAACCAAGTTTCTGTTAGGCAGAATAAATCAATACGTTGATCAATTATTATATCATTTACCAACAGGGACTTAGAAGAAAGAGACCTAATGTTTAATAGACCACATTTAACTGTTTTAGTCTGTGGTGCAATTGAAGGTGCTATATTATTTTTTCTTTTTGAATTTTTATGCTTAAATAGATTTTTGCTAGTTATTGGTGGTCTGGGAGCAGGCACCGTCTCTATGGGGATGGGGCAACGAGGGGATGGCAGGGGGAGAGAAGCTGCAGAGAGGTGTATAAGACCACAGCTCTGCCTCCTGGTCCCAACGCTAGACAGTCACAGTTTGGAGGATCCCAAAAAATTGGCCAGATTTCTAGAAATGAGAGCTGCTCCCTCTAAAGTGGGATGGATGCCGTCTCTCCTAACAAGACCAGGTTTTCCCCAGAAGCTTTGCCAATTATCAATGAAGCCCACCTCATTTTTTGGACACCACTCAGACAGCCAGCAATTCAAGGAGAACATGCGGCTAAACATGTCACTCCCGGTCTGATTGGGGAGGGGCCCAGAGAAAACAACAGAGTCCGACATTGTTTTTGCAAAGTTACACACCGATTTAATGTTAATTTTAGTGACCTCCGATTGGCGTAACCGAGTGTCATTACTGCCGACGTGAATTACAATTTTACCAAATTTACGCTTAGCCTTAGCCAGCAATTTCAAATGTCCTTCGATGTCGCCTGCTCTGGCCCCCGGAAGACAATTGACAATGGTTGCTGGTGTCGCTAACTTCACATTTCTCAAAACAGAGTCGCCAATAACCAGAGTTTGATCCTCGGCGAGTGTATCGTCGAGTGGGGAAAAACGGTTAGAGATGTGAACGGGTTGACGGTGTACACGGGGCTTCTGTTTAGGGCTACGCTTCCTCCTCACAGTCACCCAGTCAGCCTGCCTTCCCGACTGCACGGGGTCTGCCAGGGGGGAACTAACGGCGGCTAAGCTACCTTGGTCCGCACCGACTACAGGGGCCTGGTTAGCTGTAGAATTTTCCACGGTGCGGAGCCGAGCTTTTAGGGGGAACCGTTCGGTCGGTGACACCAGCCGGGGTACATTTACTCGACAAACTGAGCCAGGCATTGCAGTGACGTCTACCAGTATTTTTTGCTTGCTGAGCCAGATTGTGCCTGACAGTAAGGATGCACACAGACGTTTGTTAATGAAATGACATGGAAGAAAAATAGTTCCTACAAATGTTAAACACTTTATGGCTGAGAAGTGAAACTTTATGGAAGCGTAAACATTTATTGATAATTTTGATATAAATAAAGTAGATTTCACTGCATTGTGAACGACAGGATGTAATTTGTGAAATACTTATTTTAGACTGATATGTATTTATGCGGACTTGAATTTAATGCAACACATGCCTCTTGTAGTTTTTGCTTGGATCAATGTGTTTTTATTGTTTTATTATTTTAAACACAGTTCATAGATGTTAAAAAATTTCATGACAATACTGCAAAAACTTTTTTAAGGGAAACATTAGAAGATAAGTGATCACTGTGCAATCAATCATGCATCTAATATTTATCAGAGGACTTGAATAGAGTTAAATTTGAGTCTGACGAGGACTCTGCACTGAGGTCAACACTCCAATATGCAATCTAAAATCGGCAACTCTGACCCAAACGTTGTTGCCATAAAACCCTGATAATTCCAACAGTGATACACTAATGTATTAGAAGTATAATGTTTCTCAAAAAGCTCAAAAAAGGGGTAATATTCGTACATAAACATGTCTCCTCAATGACAAAACTACATTATAGTTTAGGGCATAATCTGCATTTTTTTTTTTTTTAAATCACATTATGTTTTTACAATCATATTATTTAATTTGCGATCTACATCCACAGAGAAGTTTCTTTTTTCTCTTGACAATGAAGTAACGCACCAGTATAATAAAACTAATAATATAGTAATATTAATATAAATTAGACATTTTATTTTTTTATTTTTTAAATTGCTTGCTATATTTAAGTAATGTTTATACTAAAGATTTTAATATACATACATATAATTAATGATACCTACATTGACTAGTTTTGTTAACGAACTGGGAAAAATTACATTTTTAATGAAATAATTTGCTGTTGACACACTAGTAAAGAAAAAACAATAAGTTTTTTTCCACCTTAACAAAATTACCCATGCTTAAAAGCTTTTCACAACATGTAAAGGTTGATAATGTCTTAGCTTTAATGGCAAATGATTGCTATGTGACTGTTTTCCATGTATAAACCATTGTTTTGTGTGTGTGTGTGTGCGCACACATGCGTGTATGTGGAGCACTTGAAAAGTTTTAATAATAAATTACTTCTGAATAACTATTCCTTCCTTTATGCAGTCAATTGTGTGTTTTTTTTCCAGAAAGTATTCACAACGCTTCACTTTTTCCACATTTTTATGTTACAGCCTTATTCCAGAATGGATGAAATTGATTGTTTTTTTGTTTTTTGTTTTTCTCAAAATTCCCCACAAAACACCCCATAATGACAATGTGGAAAAAAAGTTTTTTTGTTGTTTTTGTTTTTTTTTTTAAGAAATAAGAAATCACATAGTAGAGAAGCTTGAATCTTCGACTGGACTGGGTTGCTTGACACAAGGACATTTTGCTTCTAATCGCAGAAGCTTCCTCAGCTAAATTTCTTGCTCTGGTAGTCTGACTTCTGTCTTGACTCTTGTAGAGAAGAATTCTTCTCTACAAGAGAAGAATTCAGACTACCAGAGCAAGAGGTTTAGCTGAGGAAGCTTCTGCAATTAGAAGCGAAATGTCCTCGCATCAAGCAACCCAGTCCAGTCGAAGATTCAAGCTTCTTTCCTTTGTAAACCACCTGGACAACTGAGAGCCTTCACGGAAACATTAAGAAATCACATGTACATATTTGTCATAAAGCTCAAAATTGACCTCAGGTACATCTTGTTTCCACTGATCATCCTTGAGATGTTTCTACAGCTTAATTGGAATCCACCTGGGGTAAATTCAGTTGATTGGACATAATTTATAAAGACACACACCTGTCTGCATATAAGGTCCCACAGTTGAAGGTGCATGTTAGAGCACAAACCGAGCATGAAGTCAAAGGAATTGTATGTAGACCTCCGAGACCGGATTGTCTCAAGGCACAAAACTGGGGAAGGGTATAGAAACATTTCTGCTGCTTTACAGGTCGCAATGAGCACAGTGGCCTCCATCAACAAGAACTTCGGATCCACCAGGACTCTTAATAGAGCTGGCCGCCCGTCTAAACTTAGCGATGGGGGAGAAAAACCTTAGTCAGGGTGGGGACCAAGAATGCCATGGTCGCTGTATCAGAGCTCCAGCATTCCTCTGTGGAGAGAGGAGAACCTTCCAGAAGGACAACCATCTCTGTAGCAATCCACCAGTCAGGCCTGTATGGTAGAGTGACCAGAAAGAAACTACTCCTTAGTAAAAGGCACACAGGAGACCATCTGGAGTTTGCCAAAACGCACCTGAAGAACTCAGACCATGAGAAACAAAATTCTCTGGTCTGATGAGACAAAGATTGAACTCTGTCATGAAAGTCAGGTCTCATGTTTGGAGGAAACCAGACACCATCCCTACAGTGAAGCGTGGTGGCAGCATCATGATGTTTGGATGTTTTTCAGCAGCATGAACTGGGAGACTAATCAGGATTGAGGGAAAGATGAATGCAGAAATGTACAGAAACATCTTGGATGAAAATCTGCTCCAGAGTACTCTTGACCTCAGACTGGGGCGACAGTTCATCCTTCAGCAGGACAGTGACCCTAAACACACAGCCAAGATATCAAAGGAGTGGCTTCAGGACAACTCTGTGAATGTCCTTGAGTGGCCCAGCCAGAGTCCAGACGTGAATCTGATTGAACATCTCTGGAGAGATCTGAAAATGGCTCCCCATCCAACCTGATGGAGATAGGTTGGATGGGAGGTGAGAGGTGCTGCAAAGAGGAATGGGCAAAACTGTGCAAAGACTGGTGCACCAAGCTTGTGGCATGATATTCAAGAAGACGTGAGGCTGTAATTGCTGCTAAAGATGCATCAACAAATTGTTGAGCAAAGGGTGTGAATACTTATGGTGCATTTACACATAAGCAAGACGCGTTACGAATGTCATATGTGGGTTATTCTTGGCACATCATCATATTCTTGGCACGGTCACATTCCTCCCCTCTCCTCTCCTGTTTTCTCTATCTCTGCTCCGACCTTCAAAGTCCCAGCTTCACCAGACTGTGAATTCTTCAAATTAAGATTTGGATTAACCATGGATTTGGTCAACTGGTCTCTCAACGCTGTTGACACCATTTTTTCAACAAGGAAATCAGGGCTGGGGGACCCTGCATACCTGATGGAACCTACCCAGCAGGCTATGCTCTCGACGCCTGAGAGAAATGGAGCGTGGCATGCTTGGCTCCACTCTCTGTGGAAGACGTTGAGGATTTATTTCTATTCGCTTTTATGATGGGAGGTTTGGCACTGATTGTGTGCTGCCCTGACCCACAGGAACATTAGTAAGACGGCTGCTACCAGAATCTCGTCCCCTCATCTGTCTGTCATGATAAATGAGTTGGGCAATGCCGTGTAATCTCAGACTGCGTTAACTCTTGAACTCAAACACAAAATGGATACCATCTTGGAGCATATCGCTGCATTGCAAAGGAATGCACTGCTGAGGACTGGAGAATATTCTTCATAAATTTGGACTCTAGACGGTCAGAGGTGCAGTAAATGGAATTCTGTATCTCTCCGCCTAACAACATGGCAGCCTTATCGGCTCCTCAAGGTCAAATGCCCTGCTCTTCCCCCAGAAGGATCTAAGGCCTTGGTGAAGGAATTCGGCTCCCCCTTCTTATCTATCTACCTCCCCCCAAGCCCACTGTTGCCTAGCAATGTCAGACTTTACACACACAGAAACTGACATAAACTTAACTCATCTGCACACGACACGTCTCCCTCCCTCCATCCCTATTACACCCCCCCCCCCCCTTTGACTCTCCACTCCCTTCACCCTGGAGTCTTCCCTGCCACCTCAAAGGCAGCGCGGTTTTTACTGCTGCAGCCTTCAACTCTCCAAGCTGGGCGGCATGGGCCCTTCCTGCTGCAGCCTTCACCTACATTGCCTCAATTCGGATGATGGACTGCTTCAAGTTTAGTGCACATAAACAATGTCAAATGTATATGTGTTGTCTTTAATTTTGATGTGTGCCATTATTACAGTAAACAAGAGGTCTCAAACCGGTTCCAGAAAGGGCCAAGAGGGTGCAGGCTTTCTGTGCAACCACCCACTGCATCAGGTGATTTCACTGATTAACATCACTTTGAGCAGGTGGAATCAGATAATCAGTGAAATAACCTGCTACAGTGGGTGGTTGCACAGAAAGCCTGCACCCTCTTGGCCCTTTCTGGAACCGTTTTGAGACCTCTGCAGTAAACTATTAATTGTGGATTAATTGTTGTGTTTTGTCTGAGGTAATTGGAGTGTAAACATAATTTTGTTGTTGTTGCACTCGTGTAATGACAATGACAATAAATCTCATCTCACATCTCATATCTCACATTCCTGACATTCTTAACGTGACTTAACGCATCTGAATAGGTTTCTTAATAGTGCATGTTGGTGTGTGATATTCGTGATTTTCGTGGAGCAAGTTTTTGGCTGTCAAAAAATCTTCCACAAATGTCACGCACCACCCTCATTTTGCATCATGTCATGGAGGTCGCAACTGAGTGTGTTGATCCATCTTGCTTAGTGGTGATCCTTAATAAAGCGTGACAACATTCTTCTCTAACGTGCACACAATTAAACGCTCCTGTACTGCATTCAGTTTCATTGCTGCAGTATGCTGAAGAAGGACAGTGATGCCAAGTTGGCTAAAAGTTTCGTTCCAATGCTCCTCAGTGCACTCCTGCAGGTGTTCCACCTGCTGCTGCTGCATGTTTAGGAAAACAAGCTAGACAAGAGCCACGTGAAGCCACACATCTGGCTCTCTCCGTGTCGTCCTCTCTGCGCCACTCCATGGCACAGAGCACAACTAAGCATGCAATCACAAAGTTCTTCTGCTGTGGATATAAAGGAGCAAACTGGAGCGATCTGAATTGTTCAGCAACTGATGGATGAATATGGGTGTGTGTGGAGACAATTCGCCTCATTCACAACATGACAGAACTTAACAATGCGCTGTTACGCGCGATAGCGCACAACAACGCAGAACATTATTCTTGACCGTGCGTAATGCTTCCTGATAATCTCCAGCAACACGTGCCATTAATTATAATGCATGGTAACAGGTTGCAGCAGTCCCTGAGGACACCTGACACCTCTACATCAAATCATCACATTTGTGATCAGCAGCCAAGAATGTATGAGGTCTGTTAGAAAAGTATCCGACCTTTTTATTTTGTTCAAAAACTATATGGATTTGAATCACGTGTGATTGCATCAGCCAAGCTTGAACCTTCGTGCACATGCGTGAGTTTTTTCACGCCTGTCGGTTGCGTCATTCGCCTGTGAGTAGGCTTTGTGTGAGCACTGGTCCACCTCTCTCGTCGTTTTTTTATTGCGAATAAATGTCTGAACGATTTGGAGCTTTGCTGCATCAATTTTTTTCCAGAAACTGTGAGAGACCTCCAGGTGGACACCGTTCGGAAAATTAATATGGCTTTCAGGGATGATTTTATGGGGATCACACAGATTAAGGAGTGATCCAGATGGTTTAAAGACTGCCCACAACCGCTGAGAGCGCCGATCGACAGGCTCAAACCCCGCTGAAACAACCAGATCATTTCCAACGTGAAGGCTTTGTTGATCCGGGATGTCTGACTTTCACAAAGAGGCAGAAGGCGTGGACATCAGCACTTTTTCGGCACATTCCACTGTTACAGGAGTTTTTTTCATGGAAAGAAAAGCGAAAGGACGCGAGACGGAGCCGTTCATTACACGGCACAAAACCATCTCCGTGTTGGTCTCACAGGAGGGCTTTCAGGTGGATTTCAGACGGCTGTCGGTTGCTTTTCAGTCGTGTGATTATCCGAGAAATTGAGCATGAGCTGGTCATGCCCCAACATGTCCTGTGAGGCTTCATCACGACGTTGCTTTGCGTGATGCGGCTCCACCGCGACGCGCGGAACTCCTCCGCACGTCTGTCTCAATGTGCCGAAAAAGTGCTGATGTCCACGTCTTTTCACAATTCCTGTGGTAGTCAGACTACATACCGGATCAAGACAGCGTCCAGTTTGGAAATGAACGGCACTGTTATGTGTAGGATGTGGGTGGAAGACCGACCCAGCGTTTGACAGGACCCAGCCGACAGAAGCAGAGAACGGTTGGAATATAAACAGATTTTAATAAACAAAGAGTAGATAATGGTGCACAAATAAATAAGGATGTTGGCGGTCTGGTGAAGTGGAGGACACGGCTCGGGTCTGAGCCTAACGATCGGCGCTCGGAGCAGCTGTGGGCAGTCTTTAAACCGTCTGGATCACTCCTTAATCTGTGTAATCCCCATAAAATCGTCCCTGAAAGCCATATTAATTTTCTGAACGGTGTCCACCTGGAGGTCTCTCACAGTTTCTGGAAAAAAAATTGATGCAGCAAAGCTCCAAATCGTTCAGACATTTATTCGCAATAAAAAAACGACGAGAGGGGTGGACCAGTGCTCACACAAAGCCTGCTCACAGGCGAATGACGCAACTGACAGGCGTGAAAAAACTCACGCATGCGCACGAAGGTTCAAGCTTGGCTGATGCAATCACACGTGATTCAAATCCATATGGTTTTTGAAAAAAATAAAAAGGTCGGATACTTTTCTAACAGACCTCGTATCCTTCATGGCATTCATGACTTGATGTTGTTATGTGTAAATGCAGCATTAAGTACCTGTGATTTCTTAGTTTATTTTAAATAAATTTACAAAAATTCAAAAATAAACTTTTTATGTTGTCATTATGGGGTGTTGTGAGTAGAATTTTGAGGGGGAAAATGAATTTTGTAATAAGGCTGTAAAATGTGGAAAAAGTGAAGTGCTGTGAATACTTTCCAGATGCACCGTATGACTCCCTTCTCATTTCGTGTCACTGATAAATTCTAAGTATTTAAATTAAAGTCTATTTGTAAGTGACTGATTGATTAATGCAAATACCATCTATGAAGGTTCTGTACTTAAACTGACACACAGGTTCTTAAATGACCCATCACACATTGTGTTTTCTGAGTATGACTTGGAGACATTATAGTGCAAGCAAGAGCAAAATTAATCACCTTAAGCTCTCATTTATCCCATCACGCATTACACTACTTAGTTAGGTAAAATGATTTATTGCTCTCCAACTTATTTTGGCACTTTAATCTTTTTTATTTATTTACTTTTTTTGTAATGTTTTATTTGATACTGCTTTTGATTCATGGGATATAGTATGGAGTTAATTAATTTAAATTTTTATCAATCTTTTAAAGCTGCAGGCAAGTATTTTTACTTTTAATTATTTGTAGTTTGTGTTGTCTTTTTCCCTGTCTATTGTTTTGCAGCTGCTGTAGCACTTTTTGTCCAAGAAATATTTCCCTATGGTGACAATATATTTATTTTATTTTTCCACTCTTTAAGCAAAGAACACCACATGAAGTATGCATGACCAGGAGTACTTGATGAAAGATTCATGCATTCACTCAGTTACATCCCACACCATCATGTGATCATCTGCACTGTAACACACCCTCTGATGGGGACGGGACAGGGTATGGCGTTGTCGACTTCAATACAAGTGTCTATGTAAGGGTCCAGCAGCACCATGTTTGGGAATGCTTTGTTCACCTTCTTCTCACTGACTAAATATATCTGACCAGTGACTGTGGTGCAACCACAGAAGAATTTTCTGTCCAGACATTCCTCATTTAGGACAGTCCATTCATCTGTCTCAACATCCAGACGGAGCATCTGCCCTCCAAACAGGTAGAGAGCGCTGTTAAGCTCTGTGGCAACAAGGTCATATCTAGGAAAAGATAAAAAAAAATTAAAAAAAAAAAAGCTTAATTTTTTTTGCACAATTCCCCACTAGCTGTAGCTAGATAGATATTTGTGAGTGTTAGGTTCTTTTATCACAGTGAGACCTCCAAAAAGAACTGGACAGGATTCGGACTTCAAAGTTTAGATGTTGTATTGAAAAGAGCTGTTACACCGATAGAGTTATCTCAGCGCTGGGATCTTGAACTGCCCGCATGCAAACACTAGGAACAAAGTACCCTGACTTCCTTTGTACTCTTAACTTTTATTCCTATGCCTTGGCAGGTTCCATGTGGGTGGGCGGTCCTTAGCCTGTTGTGAATCAGTGGCTATGTCATTGGCTGCAAAAGTGAAGTAGGCGGGCGTCTGTTCACGGTGCGTTCATGGTTGTAAAAATCTTATAGTGTGTGTTTATGCATGTAGTGTCACACAATAAAAACAGTGTTCCATCATGCTGATTCTTTTTCCAAATAGACATAAATACTATGGTTTTATCAATTAAACATATATAAAAAGATCAGATGGTTTTATCAATTAGACAGCTGTAAAATGATCTGATAGTTTCACCAAATACAAGGACATTTTGAGCGTCAGCCATTTTGAAAGGCAGCTAGGTTAAGATCAGTTACAAGGATATTTTGGATGGTGTCAGCTATTTTGTGTTATGCATCATGGAACACTCTTACATGAGCAATGATGTTTTACTCACCGTGGAAATGGTGAATATGAGACTACGTCCCACTGATCCTCCTTTGTGGAATACCGCTGAATTCCACCGTACACATCCCCATTTTCATCCAGGCCACACGCAACGTAGATAGATGACCCCAGAACTGCAGTAGCTGCCCTCTCCACAGCTCTGATCATTGGGCTCGCCCCCTCCCAACTCTCCAACGATCCCAGAACAAGTCTTTCTACATCAGCCACCAGCCCTTCATCCATACTGCCCCCCAGGACATAAAGTACTGAATCCAACCCCACGGAGCAGTGGCTATGCCTGGACTTCTGCAGGGCAGGTCCGTCCAGCCAGCGCTGGTTCCCACATTCATATATCCTGACCCAATCCACGCTGAACCACAAGACATCCCGGAAGTAGCCACCTGTCACAATCACACTGTCTCCTAAATAATGACAAAATAGAGATATTGCTGAAAAGTAGATAGTTACATCTGAAATTCCTCATAATCTAATACACTTATTCAAGTCTTACTCTTCATCTTCATCACCATGAGTCATTACCTACTGCAGCTACAGAGTACTGCGTGAGGTTCCTCCTCTGCAGAGGTGCACAGTTCTGCCACCTGCCACTGATCGGGTGGAACTGATACAGCGCTTGTTCCTCCTGATCATGAGGCCCGCCCAAAACAAAGACTGTCTCTCTGGCCTTGGTCCTGCGTATTGACTTGCCCAATGACCAAGATGCTGGAAAATGTTCATTCAGCATACAGATGAGCTTAGCTCGTGGGTCAGAAGCTTTCATTCTGCTCAAAAGTTCAGTAATAAAAGGTAAAGAGAGAGACTCTGGCCTCACCAACTCAATTAGCTCCAGAAAATGGTCTTCTCGTTTTGGGTCTGCAGACACCCAGCGTAGGATGGCCTCCAAGGCCAGATCATCTCTGTGGATAGTCAGGTCATCACTGGCAAGGAGGTTTGCCACAGCTTGTTTGGACAGCGACAAGAATTCGTCTTCAGAAATGATGGCAGGGAAATGTGTGAGTGCTACGTGTCGGGCTGCGGTGTAGAGCGACATGCAGCCCAGCTGCCAGGCGTAGGACATCATTCCCAGACAGTTGCTGAGATGCAGTTCACGCTCCAGGAACTTGCAGCACAGCAGCCTGGCCTGATATATCTGGAGGTAGTCTGCCGTTTCTAGAATGCCTAGAACGTTTTCTCGACTCAGAGGAAGGAGAGATGTTATGCTGTAGTCCATCAACACTCGGAAATAATCCAGGCTCACACCTTTCAGCGCCACTTGTCTTTTTTTGTTCTCTATGCCACAACCAAAAAACAGAGCCCTGAAGTATGGACTCTGGTGAGCCAGACGCTGACGGCTAACATAGAAACACTCCCCTTCAACCTGTAGCATGGCATCAGGGGCAACATCAGGCTCAGGGTTGAGATGTTTCACAATTGAAGCAGCTTCGTCCACCTCTGAATTGTTTATTTGCCCAGAAAGAACTGAAACGCTTTTCCGATCTTTTTCTAGTCTGCAGGCCATGTCACAACAAACGGCCACACCAGCTGTTCTGCATACAGCACGCCGTGCCCTCCTGTCTTAAATCAGAGTTATTAATAGATAACCCCTCTGGCACCGGATAAAGAGGTTAGTATGAAAACACATTCTAATTCTAACTGAGGGAGCCCCTGCAGGCCGGATGCTTATATTACAACAATGATTTTTGTTGTTGTTGTTATTATTATTATTTTGCCTCCTGGGATAGGCTCCAAGTCCCCCTCCCCCATGACCCTTAATTATAGTAAGTGGCCATAGAAAATGGATGGATATTATCATTTTACTCTCAACATTATAGCAGCATTTGTACAGCAAAACTATAGAATCAAATCAATTCAAATCAAATCAATTTTATTTATATAGCGCCAAATCACAACAAACAGTTGCCCCAACGGTCAAAAAGACCCCCTGTGAGCAAGCACTTGGCGACAGTGGGAAGGAAAAACTCCCTTTTAACAGGAAGAAACCTCCAGCAGAACCAGGCTCAGGGAGGGGCAGTCTTCTGCTGGGACTGGTTGGGGCTGAGGGAGACAACCAGGAAAAAGACATGCTGTGGAGGGGAGCAGAGATCAATCACTAATGATTAAATGCAGAGTGGTGCATACAGAGCAAAAACAGAAAGAAACACTCAGTACATCATGGGAACCCCCCAGCAGTCTACGTCTATAGCAGCATAACTAAGGGATGGTTCAGGGTCACCTGATCCAGCCCTAACTATAAGCTTTAGCAAAAAGGAAAGTTTTAAGCCTAATCTTAAAAGTAGAGAGGGTGTCTGTCTCCCTGATCTGAATTGGGAGCTGGTTCCAGAGGAGAGGAACCTGAAAGCTGAAGGCTCTGCCTCCCATTCTACTCTTACAAACCCTAGGAACTACAAGTAAGCCTGCAGTCTGAGAGCGAAGCGCTCTATTGGGGTGATATGGTACTATCAATCAATCAATTCAATCAATTTTATTTATATAGCGCCAAATCACAGCAAACAGTTGCCCCAAGGCGCTTTATATTGTAAGGCAAGGCCATACAATAATTACGTAAAACCCCCAACGGTCAAAACGACCCCCTGTGAGCAAGCACTTGGCGACAGTGGGAAGGAAAAACTCCCTTTTAACAGGAAGAAACCTCCAGCAGAACCAGGCTCAGGGAGGGGCAGTCTTCTGCTGGGACTGGTTGGGGCTGAGGGAGAGAACCAGGAAAAAGACATGCTGTGGAGGGGAGCAGAGATCAATCACTAATGATTAAATGCAGAGTGGTGCATACAGAGCAAAAAGAGAAAGAAACACTCAGTGCATCATGGGAACCCCCCAGCAGTCTAAGTCTATAGCAGCATAACTAAGGGATGGTTCAAGGTCACCTGATCCAGCCCTAACTATAAGCTTTAGCAAAAAGGAAAGTTTTAAGCCTAATCTTAAAAGTAGAGAGGGTGTTTGTCTCCCTGATCCGAATTGGGAGCTGGTTCCACAGGAGAGGAGCCTGAAAGCTGAAGGCTCTGCCTCCCATTCTACTCTTAAAAACCCTAGGAACTACAAGTAAGCCTGCAGTCTGAGAGCGAAGCACTCTACTTGAGGTCCCTAAGATAAGATGGGACCTGATTATTCAAAATCTTATAAGTAAGAAGAAGAATTTTAAATTCTATTCTAGAATTAACAGGAAGTCAATGAAAAGAAGCCAATATGGGTGAGATATGCTCTCTCCTTCTAGTCCCCAGCTGCAGCATTTTGAATTAACTGAAGGCTTTTCAGGGAACTTTTAGGACAACCTGATAATAATGAATTACAATAGTCCAGCCTAGAGGAAATAAATGCATGAATTAGTTTTTCAGCATCACTCTGAGACAAGACCTTTCTAATTTTAGAGATATTGCGCAAATGCAAAAAAGCAGTCCTACATATTTGTTTAATATGCGCATTGAATGACATATCCTGATCAAAAATGACTCCAAGATTTCTCAAAGTATTACTAGAGGTCAGGGTAATGCCATCCAGAGTAAGGATCTGGTTAGACACCATGTTTCTAAGATTTGTGGGGCCAAGTACAATAACTTCAGTTTTATCTGAGTTTAAAAGCAGGAAATTAGAGGTCATCCATGTCTTTATGTCTGTAAGACAATCCTGCAGTTTAGCTAATTGGTGTGTGTCCTCTGGCTTCATGGATAGATAAAGCTGGGTATCATCTGCGTAACAATGAAAATTTAAGCAACGCCGTCTAATAATACTGCCTAAGGGAAACATGTATAAAGCGAATAAAATTGGTCCTAGCACAGAACCTTGTGGAACTCCATAATTAACCTTAGTCTGTGAAGAAGATTCCCCATTTACATAAACAAATTGTAATCTATTAGATAAATATGATTCAAACCACCGCAGCACAGTGGCTTTAATACCTATGGCATGCTCTAATCTCTGTAATAAAATTTTATGGTCAACAGTATCAAAAGCAGCACTGAGGTCTAACAGAACAAGCACAGAGATGAGTCCACTGTCTGAGGCCATAAGAAGATCATTTGTAACTTTCACTAATGCTGTTTCTGTACTATGATGAATTCTAAAACTTGACTGAAACTCTTCAAATAGACCATTCCTCTGCAGATGATCAGTTAGCTGTTTTACAACTACCCTTTCAAGAATTTTTGAGAGAAAAGGAAGGTTGGAGATTGGCCTATAATTAGCTAAGATAGCTGGGTCAAGTGATGGCTTTTTAAGTAATGGTTTAATTACTGCCACCTTAAAAGCCTGTGGTACATAGCCAACTAATAAAGATAGATTGATCATATTTAAGATCGAAGCATTAATTAATGGTAGGGCTTCCTTGAGCAGCCTGGTAGGAATGGGGTCTAATAGACATGTTGATGGTTTGGAGGACGTAACTAATAAAAATAACTCAGACAGAACAATCGGAGAGAAAGAGTCTAACCAAATACCGGCATCACTGAAAGCAGCCAAAGATAACAATATGTCTTTGGGATGGTTATGAGTAATTTTTTCTCTAATAGTTAAAATTTTATTAGCAAAGAAAGTCATGAAGTCATTACTAGTTAAAGTTAAAGGAATACTTGGCTCAATAGAGCTCTGACTCTTTGTCAGCCTGGCTACAGTGCTGAAAAGAAACCTGGGGTTGTTCTTATTTTCTTCAATTAGTGATGAGTAGTAAGATGTCCTAGCTTTACGGAGGGCTTTTTTATAGAGCAACAGACTCTTTTTCCAGGCTAAGTGAAGATCTTCTAAATTAGTGAGACGCCATTTCCTCTCCAACTTACGGGTTATCTGCTTTAAGCTGCGAGTTTGTGAGTTATACCACGGAGTCAGGCACTTCTGATTTAAAGCTCTCTTTTTCAGAGGAGCTACAGCATCCAAAGTTGTCATCAATGAGGATGTAAAACTATTGACGAGATACTCTATCTCACTTACAGAGTTTAGGTAGCTACTCTGCACTGTGTTGGTATATTACATTAGAGAACAAAAAGAAGGAATCATATCCTTAAACCTAGTTACAGCGCTTTCTGAAAGACTTCTAGTGTAATGAAACTTATTCCCCACTGCTGGGTAGTCCATCAGAGTAAATGTAAATGTTATTAAGAAATGATCAGACAGAAGGGAGTTTTCAGGGAATACTGTTAAGTCTTCAATTTCCATACCATAAGTCAGAACAAGATCTAAGATATGATTAAAGTGGTGGGTGGACTCATTTACATTTTGAGCAAAGCCAATTGAGTCTAATAATAGATTAAATGCAGTGTTGAGGCTATCATTCTCAGCATCTGTGTGGATGTTAAAATCGCCCACTATAATTATCTTATCTGAGCTAAGCACTAAGTCAGACAAAAGGTCTGAAAATTCACAGAGAAACTCACAGTAACGACCAGGTGGAGATATAGAAGAGTTATGTATCCCAGATTATGCCAGCAATAACTCAATCAATCAATCAATCAATTTTTTTATATAGCGCCAAATCACAACAAACAGTTGCCCCAAGGCACTTTATATTGTAAGGCAAGGCCATACAATAATTATGTAAAACCCCAACGGTCAAAACGACCCCCTGTGAGCAAGCACTTGGCTACAGTGGGAAGGAAAAACTCCCTTTTAACAGGAAGAAACCTCCAGCAGAACCAGGCTCAGGGAGGGGCATTCTTCTGCTGGGACTGGTTGGGGCTGAGGGAGAGAACCAGGAAAAAGACATGCTGTGGAGGGGAGCAGAGATCGATCACTAATGATTAAATGCAGAGTGGTGCATACAGAGCAAAAAGAGAAAGAAACAGTGCATCATGGGAACCCCCCAGCAGTCTACGTCTATAGCAGCATAACTAAGGGAT
The DNA here is from genome assembly GCF_902500255.1 of Thalassophryne amazonica. Classification (NCBI taxonomy): domain Eukaryota; kingdom Metazoa; phylum Chordata; class Actinopteri; order Batrachoidiformes; family Batrachoididae; genus Thalassophryne; species Thalassophryne amazonica. The sequence goes on along the minus strand of NC_047112.1, from coordinate 39,284,895 downwards.
GGTTCAGGGTCACCTGATCCAGCCCTAACTATAAGCTTTAGCAAAAAGGAAAGTTTTAAGCCTAATCTTAAAAGTAGAGAGGGTGTCTGTCTCCCTGATCTGAATTGGGAGCTGGTTCCACAGGAGAGGAGCCTGAAAGCTGAAGGCTCTGCCTCCCATTCTACTCTTACAAACCCTAGGAACTACAAGTAAGCCCGCAGTCTGAGAGCGAAGCGCTCTATTGGGGTGATATGGTACTACGAGGTCCCTAAGATAAGATGGGACCTGATTATTCAAAACGTTATAAGTAAGAAGAAGAATTTTAAATTCTATTCTAGAATTAACAGGAAGCCAATGAAGAGAGGCCAATATGGGTGAGATATGCTCTCTCCTTCTAGTCCCCGTCAGTACTCTAGCTACAGCATTTTGAATTAACTGAAGGCTTTTTAGGGAACTTTTAGGACAACCTGATAATAATGAATTACAATAGTCCAGCCTAGAGGAAATAAATGCATGAATTAGTTTTTCAGCATCACTCTGAGACAAGACCTTTCTGATTTTAGAGATATTGCGTAAATGCAAAAAAGCAGTCCTACATATTTGTTTAATATACGCTTTGAATGACATATCCTGATCAAAAATGACTCCAAGATTTCTCACAGTATTACTAGAGGTCAGGGTAATGCCATCCAGAGTAAGGATCTGGTTAGACACCATGTTTCTAAGATTTGTGGGGCCAAGTACAATAACTTCAGTTTTATCTGAGTTTAAAAGCAGGAAATTAGAGGTCATCCATGTCTTTATGTCTGTAAGACAATCCTGCAGTTTAGCTAATTGGTGTGTGTCCTCTGGCTTCATGGATAGATAAAGCTGGGTATCATCTGCGTAACAATGAAAATTTAAGCAATACCGTCTAATATACTTCCTAAGGGAAGCATGTATAAAGTGAATAAAATTGGTCCTAGCACAGAACCTTGTGGAACTCCATAATTAACTTTAGTCTGTGAAGAAGATTCCCCATTTACATGAACAAATTGTAATCTATTAGACAAATATGATTCAAACCACCACAGCGCAGTGCCTTTAATACCTATGGCATGCTCTAATCTCTGTAATAAAATTTTATGGTCAACAGTATCAAAAGCAGCACTGAGGTCTAACAGAACAAGCACAGAGATGAGTCCACTGTCCAAGGCCAAAAGAAGATCATTTGTAACCTTCACTAATGCTGTTTCTGTACTATGATGAATTCTAACACCTGACTGAAACTCTTCAAATAGACCATTCCTCTGCAGATGATCAGTTAGCTGTTTTACAACTACCCTTTCAAGAATTTTTGAGAGAAAAGGAAGTTTGGAGATTGGCCTATAATTAGCTAAGATAGCTGGGTCAAGTGATGGCTTTTTAAGTAATGGTTTAATTACTGCCACCTTAAAAGCCTGTGGTACATAACCAACTAACAAAGATAGATTGATCATATTTAAGATCGAAGCATTAAATAATGGTAGGGCTTCCTTGAGCAGCCTGGTAGGAATGGGGTCTAATAAACATGTTGATGGTTTGGATGAAGTAACTAATGAAAATAACTCAGACAGAACAATCGGAGAGAAAGAGTCTAACCAAATACCGGCATCACTGAAAGCAGCCAAAGATAACGATACGTCTTTGGGATGGTTATGAGTAATTTTTTCTCTAATAGTTAAAATTTTGTTAGCAAAGAAAGTCATGAAGTCATTACTAGTTAAAGTTAATGGAATACTGAGCTCAATAGAGCTCTGACTCTTTGTCAGCCTGGCTACAGTGCTGAAAAGAAACCTGGGATTGTTCTTATTTTCTTCAATTAGTGATGAGTAGAAAGATGTCCTAGCTTTACGGAGGGCTTTTTTATAGAGCAACAGACTCTTTTTCCAGGCTAAGTGAAGATCTTCTAAATTAGTGAGACGCCATTTCCTCTCCAACTTACGGGTTATCTGCTTTAAGCTACGAGTTTGTGAGTTATACCACGGAGTCAGGCACTTCTGATTTAAAGCTCTCTTTTTTAGAGGAGCTACAGCATCCAAAGTTGTCTTCAATGAGGATGTAAAACTATTGATGAGATACTCTATCTCACTTACAGAGTTTAGGTAGCTACTCTGCACTGTGTTGGTATATGGCATTAGAGAACATAAAGAAGGAATCATATCCTTAAACCTAGTTACAGCGCTTTCTGAAAGACTTCTAGTGTAATGAAAGTTATTCCCCACTGCTGGGTAGTCCATCAGAGTAAATGTAAATGTTATTAAGAAATGATCAGACAGAAGGGAGTTTTCAGGGAATACTGTTAAGTCTTCTATTTCCATACCATAAGTCAGAACAAGATCTAAGATATGATTAAAGTGGTGGGTGGACTCATTTACTTTTTGAGCAAAGCCAATAGAGTCTAATAATAGATTAAATGCAGTGTTGAGGCTGTCATTCTCAGCATCTGTGTGGATGTTAAAATCGCCCACTATAATTATCTTATCTGAGCTAAGCACTAAGTCAGACAAAAGGTCTGAAAATTCACAGAGAAACTCACAGTAACGACCAGGTGGACGATAGATAATAACAAATAAAACTGGTTTTTGGGACTTCCAATTTGGATGGACAAGACTAAGAGTCAAGCTTTCAAATGAATTAAAGCTCTGTCTGGGTTTTTGATTAATTAATAAGCTGGAATGGAAGATTGCTGCTAATCCTCCGCCCCGGCCCCTTTTACGAGCATTCTGACAGTTAGTGTGACTCGGGGGTGTTGACTCATTTAAACTAACATATTCATCCTGCTGTAACCAGGTTTCTGTTAGGCAGAATAAATCAATATGTTGATCAATTATTATATCATATACCAACAGGGACTTAGAAGAGAGAGACCTAATGTTTAATAGACCACATTTAACTGTTTTAGTCTGTGGTGCAGTTGAAGGTGCTATATTATTTTTTCTTTTTGAATTTTTATGCTTAAATAGATTTTTGCTGGTTATTGGTAGTATAATCTTATAACTCAATAAATTAAAAAGCATATAATGAGGATGAAGTGACTGGACAGTGGTTAACTTTGGTGCACCAGATAAAAGGGGGAAAACATCTTATTCACTCTTCTGTCTTCATTTTGCTATGAGAGTCATGCTGCAAGATTAGATTTGATTATATGAAATAAAATTAGATTAGGTATAACTTTATTAATCTATTGGAAATTGATGTTCCAGAAACATTGTATAGCAGCACACAGGATGAGAAGCACACAGAGTATCAAAAGTAAAAAGGAAAAATAATTGTGAGTGTCATGACTGGGTATAAAAGGAGCATCCCCAAAAGTCTCAGCCGTTCACAAACAAAGATGGGGCGAGGATCACCACTTTGTGAACAACTGCATGAAAAAATAGTCCAAATGTTTAAGAACAATGTTTCTCAATGTTCAATTGCAAGGAATTTAGGGATTCCATCATCTACAGCCCCTAATATAATCAGAAATTTCACAGAATCTGGAGAACTTTCTACACGTAAGTGGCAAGGCCGAAAACCAACATTGAATGCCCGTGACCTTTGATCCCTCAGGCAGCACTGCATTAAAAGCCGACATCATTGTGTAAAGCATCTCACTGCATGGGCTCAGGAACTCTTCAGAAAACCATTGTCAGTTAACACAGTTCGTCACTACATCTACAAGTGCAAGTTAAACATCTACCATGCAAAGCGAAAGCCATATATCAACAACATCCAGAAACACCGCCGCCTTCTCTGGGCCTGAACTCATTTGAAATGGACAGACGCAAAGTGTGCTGTGGTCTGATGAGTCCACATTTCAAATAGCTTTTGGAAATCATGGATGTCGTGTCCTCTGGACAAAAAAGGAAAAAGACCATCCAGATTGTTACCAGCGCAAAGTTCAAAAGCCAGCATCTGTGATGGTATGGGGATGTGTTAGTGCCCATGGCATGGGCAACTTACACATCTGTTATGGCACCATCAATGCTGAAAGGTACATCCAGGTTTTGGAGCAAAACATGCGGCCATAAAAGCAACGTCTTTTTTAGGGACATCCCTGCGTATTTCAGCAAGACAATGCCAAGCCACATTCTGCACGTGTTACAATAGCGTGGCTTCATAGTAAAAGAGTGCGCGTACTAGACTGGCCTGCCTGTAGTCCATACCTGTCGCCCATTGAAAATGTGGCGCATTGTAGCAGCTGCACTCTGCAATCTACCTGAACATCTAAGGTCTGCCCAAACAGTTAGTCTATTTAAATCTGGGCTTAAGACATTGTTATTCAATGCTGCCCTTCTATAACTTATTAAATATTGTATTATTTTCTATATATATATACATTTCCTTTTATTGTAATTCAAATGTCTTGTTTTTAATGTTCTTAATCCTGTAATGTTAAGGTGTTTCTGTTTTTAATCCTGTGAAGCACTTTGAGTTGCTTTGTGCATGAAAGATGCTATATAAATAAATTTGTCTTGCCTTGCCTTGTGTTGTTATGACTCCACCCATTCACTCCCCTCGGGACGCAAACTCACGATCCTTGGCAATGGAGCCGGACTCTATAACCAGAAGGCTGAAACTCAGGGCTCTGGCCTTGTGACCAGAGAATCCTTTTGAACTGCTGAGAGTGAGGTTCACTAACTACATCTGCACAGCGACGCCTGCTGGCCTCCGTTACACAATATGAAGTGCAAAATACAACAACGGAGACCCCAGTCTGTTGAACAACTGAAGTCATACACCAAGTATGAATGGGAAAGAATTCCACCTACAAAGCTTCAACAATTAGTGTCCTCAGTTCCCAAACGCTTATTGAGTGTTATTAGAAGGAAAGGTAGTGAAAGGTACCACTGTCCCAGCTCTTTTGAAACATGTTGCAGGCATCCATTTCAAAATGAGCAAATATTTGCACAAAAACAATAAAGTTTATCAGTTTGAACATTAAATATCTTGTCTTTGTGGTGTATCCAAATGCACTACAATTGGGGTTGTACAACCCCTGGCAAAAATTATGGAATCACCGGCCTCAGAGGATGTTCATTCAGTTGTTTAATTTTGTAGAAAAAAGCAGATCACAGACATGACACAAAACTAAAGTCATTTCAAATGGCAACTTTCTGGCTTTAAGAAACACTATAAGAAATCAAGAAAAAAAGATTGTGGCAGTCAGTAACGGTTACTTTTTTAGACCAAGCAGAGGAAAAAAATATGGAATCACTCAATTCTGAGGAAAAAATTATGGAATCACCCTGTAAATTTTCATCCCCAAAACTAACACCTGCATCATATCAGATCTGCTCGTTAGTCTGCATCTAAAAAGGAGTGAACACACCTTGGAGAGCTGTTGCACCAAGTGGACTGACATGAATCATGGCTCCAACACGAGAGATGTCAATTGAAACAAAGGAGAGGATTATCAAATTCTTAAAAGAGAGTAAATCATCACGCAATGTTGCAAAAGATGTTGGTTGTTCACAGTCAGCTGTGTCTAAACTCTGGACCAAATACAAACAACATGGGAAGGTTGTTAAAGGCAAACATACTGGTAGACCAAGGAAGACATCAAAGCGTCAAGACAGAAAACTTAAAGCAATATGTCTCAAAAATCGAAAAATGTACAACAAAACAAATGAGGAACGAATGGGAGGAAACTGGAGTCAACGTCTGTGACCGAACTGTAAGAAACCGCCTAAAGGAAATGGGATTTACATACAGAAAAGCTAAACGAAAGGCATCATTAACACCTAAACAGAAAAAAACAAGGTTACAATGGGCTAAGGAAAAGCAATCGTGGACTGTGGATGACTGGATGAAAGTCATATTCAGTGATGAATCTCGAATCTGCATTGGGCAAGGTGATGATGCTGAAACTTTTGTTTGGTGCTGTTCCAATGAGATTTATAAAGATGACTGCCTGAAGAGAACATGTAAATTTCCACAGTCATTGATGATATGGGGCTGCATGTCAGGTAAAGGCACTGGGGAGATGGCTGTCATTACATCATCAATAAATGCACAAGTTTATGTTGATATTTTGGACAATTGAAAGGATGTTTGGGGATGATGAAATCATTTTTCAAGATGATAATGCATCTTGCCATAAAGCAAAAACTTGCAAAAAGACACATAGGGTCAATGTCATGGCATAGGGTCAATGTCAATGAGCAGATCTGATTTGATGCAGGTGTTAATTTGGGGGATGAAAATTTACAGGGTGATTCCATAATTTTTTCCTCAGATTTGAGTGATTCCATATTTTTTTCCTCTGCTTGGTCTAAAAAAGTAACCATTACTGACTGCCACAATCTTTTTTTCTTGATTTCTTATAGTGTTTCTTAAAGCCAGAAAGTTGCCATTTGAAATGACTTTAGTTTTGTGTCATGTCTGTGATCTGCTTTTTTTCTACAAAATTAAACAACTGAATGAACATCCTCCGAGGCCGGTGATTCCATACTTTTTGCCAGGGGTTGTAGTTGTAGAAGAAAAGGATGAAAAAGAAAGGAGGAAGACACTATTACCAGGCTGAGAATTGGGCATACGTTCTTGAATAGTACTCTTCCTCCTCGCGAAACACCAGGATGGACTATGTTTGGAATGTTGCCAGCCAGAGAGAGTGCGGCATGTTCTCATGTATTGTGATAAATGTTCCAGAGAAAAGCAATTCAGAATTTAGCAACAAGCAGAATTCAGAATTTAGAAGGATAGGTGTATGTAGGAAGTATTTTAGACAAAGGGTTAAGAGGAAGTGGTGTCTTTTTTAAATACCTGAAAGGCACTGAAAGCACTCGAGAATTTAGTACAACTGTAATGGACTGACGCAGAAGGTGGCAGCAATGCACCGTTAAGGATGCCGCCTGCCGTTAGATGCCAAAGAAGAAGAACCTGTGACGTATTTCCTGAACGACAGACCCTCAACGATTTGATTGGTGGAGATGTTTGCAGGTCAAAGTTAATCTTCCTGTTAGACAACAAACATGGGGGTGAGTTCGTATGCTTTTCGTTTTCATTCAAACAAAATATTAACGTTACACCTCTATGCAAGGTCAGAAATATATGCAAGTAGCGTTTTATTTCTGAAACATTGACCGAGCTGTAGTAACTAGTTTCGTGTTATGTATAGACGTTTTGCTGCGTTTATCAGCCGGTTAGCTTAGCAGAGCTTCGTAAATGCACCATTGTGTGGCTAACATGCGTAGGATTAAGAAACAATGTCCCTTTTAAACTGTGTAGGATAAAGAAAAGAAGAAAAAGGAGAGCATTTTCGACTTGTCAAAATATATCGACAAGCCGATTCGTGTGAAGTTTCAAGGCGGACGAGAGGGTGAGTGATGGTAAAATGCTAATGAAGTTAGCCTGTGGAACACAGCAGCTGCCTAGAATGATAGTCGCCCCTTACAGGTGCGGAGTGTATATTACAAAGATCAGTGTTCACATTGTGAACTGAAAATGTATTTTTGGCAAGTAGGAAGCCTACTGCCTTTATGAAGTTGGTTGTTTTTGTTGTTAAAGGGATCAATTTTTTAATAATCTGTACATTTTTAAGTCCACGTTATACTGGTCAAAAAAGCCACTGTATAGTTATTCCTGAATTAAAAAAAAATCTCTCGCGTTGTGTATTTCTCACAGCCAGTGGTGTCCTGAAAGGTTTTGATCCACTCTTGAATCTGGTGCTGGACGGTACAATTGAGTATATGCGTGGTAAGTCCTCTGTTATTTAATTGTTATCATGGCTGTAAGAATGTTTTCATTACAAAATAGTGCAGTAAACCCCGCCTAAACCGTCATCATTTAAACTGGACATTTGCATTTACCAGACAAAAGCAAAAGTCCAGTGCTTTTGTGCCGTTTTCCATGTAATAAATACTGTATATACCAGATTTTGAATAACGGATTTTCGTTCACATCGGACAAAATGTCCTGTCCGAGCGCAATGCATTTCCATTTAAAAACCCCTTGCCTATACCGGACACAGCGTTTTACGAAATGAAGTTCACCGCTGACATTCGACAATTTGAGGAAAGTGGGTACCGTATTTCTGTAATTAAAAGACCGGGGGATTTTTTGAACTGTGCTCAGACACTGGATCTAAACGAGGCTAGCCATAATTCGAGACCGGTGATTATTACCAAAATGTTGCTTGCACTATGGTGTTAAGTTTCACACACATCCCTGGGTATAACGAACCAAAACACTTTAAGCCCCTTTCACACCAGGTCTGCTTCGAGTTGCGTCAAGCAGTGTCATGACGACGCAGGAATGTCTGCGTCAGGTGCGCGCAGCAGGGATTAGAGAGGAGGTGAGGACGACGCAGAGGAGAACCTGCACACAAACTCATTTGCAGCCAGTCTGTGTGCGCTCTGATCACCCTGCTCAGTGCGCCGCTTTCATTGGACCGACATCTCTGGGATAGCTCGCGCTCACAGGTTGAGCTCGTCAGACTACTTTTGCCACCCTGCTCAGCGTGCTGCTCTCGTTGGAGCAACAACACACAGAATGTGTCTCTTCCCAGATAGATCTCTTTCAGTGCAGTTTCTTGTTCTGACTTTAACACAAAGTTAACACCCACCTATTTCATCGCCAACTGGAAATGGTAATCAAAACATTCCAATCATATCTTTTTGAACTCATCCGCATCAAACTCCATCGTGTCAATGTTTACAGTGTGCTTGAGTGATGTCAGGCAAAGTTGCTCATAAAGCTTACGTTTCTTAAATATTTATTACGGCTACTCTTCAGTTATCTTTGTAATGTTATTACTGGTAAAGTTTAGAATTGGTTTAGATGAGATGTATTCATTATCTCACAGGAATTATCACAGTTATCTGGGAAATACTTTTTGCGCAGGAATTCATCAAGCACATTGGCCGCGGGTGCGTACTAACACAGAATACCCAGAAACTAGCTAGAAGTTCGGCCAAAATGACAGCGTCCACTTTTAGCTTGCCATAAGCTAAGCTAGTGGCGCTCGTGAGAGTGTGCGCTCTGATCTCTCTTCTAGTTTAATGTCTTGTGCTGAGCTGCAGGCCTGCGCTCTGAGTTCTGTCATAGTTTATCTTCTTTGACCGCGAGCTGCGTCCCCACCCACGAACGAACCATCCGTGACAAACTGTGGAGATGTCTGGAGTTATGCTGTATTTTGTGGACATGTCCTGTCTCTGGCAATCAGTCTGTGAGCAGGACTTTGGACTTTATTCAAAAACAATTGTGAGAGAATTTAAGGTGAGTGCGAGCAGCTGCAGCCAGGCTGCAGTCAGCTTTTTTTTTTTCTGTGCTCTTTGAGCATGTAGTTTTTACTGCATTTTGTAGACGGTATAAAACAATCCTGCGTGATTGGGAACAATGGAACACAGCAGGATTCATAAATTAGCGTCAGGTAATGTTGTATTGTGAGGGTGTGGCTTCCAGTCACGTTGAGTAACGTCGCTTTGCCCTGACTTGTGCTGAAACTACTTCCTTTCTGCGTCCTGTGCTCAACGCAGAAAAAATTAAACATGTTTAATTTTTGGTGCCCGATTTGCTTCGTCCTTTGCGTCCCTCGCGGTGTTGTGGCATTGAGCTACATCGTCTTGGCACTAGGTTGCTTCCATGTGATGCCGCATGACGCAACTCGAAGCAGGCCCGGTGTGAAAGGGGCTTTAGATCAGAGCCCTCTGTGGGGCTGCGAACCTGCACACCTGCTAAATGACGGACACAGAAAAAGGCTATGATTTGTCACTTTTCCATCTTCACTCCTTCCTAACCCGTCATATTTTAAAAGTTTTTGCAGGGCACACGCCAATTACATTTTGATAATGGATCAAATGCATTTGGATAGAAAAGACCGCAAATATGAACAACTTTACAACAGCGAGTCAGACAAAGATGCTCAAATGACCTGTAATTCATGGAGGAAAATTGCATGTACCGTACTCTTGATTTGGAGGTTGATGATTGTACAACCCCTGGCAGAAATTATGGAATCACCGGCCTCGGAGGATGTTCATTCAGTTGTTTCATTTTGTAGAAAAAAAGCAGATCACAGACATGACACAAAACTAAAGTCATTTCAAATGGCAACTTTCTGGCTTTAAGAAACACTATAAGAAATCAAGAAAAAAAATTGTGGCAGTCAGTAGCGGTTACTTTTTTAGACCAAGCAGAGGGAAAAAAAATATGGAATCACTCAATTCTGAGGAAAAAATTATGGAATCATGAAAAACAAAAGAACGCTCCAACACATCACTAGTATTTTGTTGCACCACCTCTGGCTTTTATAACAGCATGCAGTCTCTGAGGCATGGACTTAATGAGTGACAAACAGTACTCTTCATCAATCTGGCTCCAACTTTCTCTGATTGCTGTTGCCAGATCAGCTTTGCAGGTTGGATCCTTGTCATGGACCATTTTCTTCAACTTCCACCAAAGATTTTCAATTGGATTAGGATCCGGACTATTTGCAGGCCATGACATTGACCCTATGTGTCTTTTTGCAAGGAATGTTTTCACAGTTTTTGCTCTATGGCAAGATGCATTATCATCTTGAAAAATGATTTCATCATCCCCAAACATCCTTTCAATTGATGGGATAAGAAAAGTGTCCAAAATATCAACGTAAACTTGTGCATTTATTGATGATGTAATGACAGCCATCTCCCCAGTGCCTTTACCTGACATGCAGCCCCATATCATCAGTGACTGTGGAAATTTACATGTTCTCTTCAGGCAGTCATCTTTATAAATCTCATTGGAACAGCACCAAACAAAAGTTCCAGCATCATCACCTTGCCCAATGCAGATTCGAGATTCATCACTGAATATGACTTTCATCCAGTCATCCACAGTCCACAATTGCTTTTCCTTAGCCCATTGTAACCTTGTTTTTTTCTGTTTAGGTGTTAATGATGCCTTTTGTTTAGCTTTTCTGTATGTAAATCCCATTTCCTTTAGGCGGTTTCTTACAGTTCGGTCACAGACGTTGACTCCAGTTTCCTCCCATTCGTTCCTCATTTGTTTTGTTGTACATTTTTCGATTTTTGAGACATATTGCTTTAAGTTTTCTGTCTTGACGCTTTGATGTTTTCCTTGGTCTACCAGTATGTTTGCCTTTAACAACCTTCCCATGTTGTTTGTATTTGGGCCAGAGTTTAGACACAACTGACTGTGAACAACCAACATCTTTTGCAACATTGCGTGATGATTTACCCTCTTTTAAGAGTTTGATAATCCTCTCCTTTGTTTCAATTGACATCTCTCGTGTTGGAGCCATGATTCATGTCAGTCCACTTGGTGCAACAGCTGTCCAAGGTGTGATCACTCCTTTTTAGATGCAGACTGACGAGCAGATCTGATTTCATGCAGGTATTAGTTTTGGGGATGAAAATTTACAGGGTGATTCCATAATTTATTCCTCAGAATTGAGTGAGTCCATATTTTTTTCCCTCTGTTTGGTCTAAAAAAATAACCGTTACTGACTGCCACAACTTTTTTTCCTGATTTCTTACAGTGTTTCTTAAAGCCAGATAGTTGCCGTTTAAAATGGCTTTATTTTTGTGTCATGTCTGTGATCTGCTTTTTTTCTGCAAAATTAAACAACTGAATGAACATCCTCCAAGGCCGGTGATTCCATAATTTTTGCCAGGGGTTGTATAAAGAAGTGGAGCTCATTGAGGGATACATTTATCCAGAAAAGGCCACTGTTTTGTGGCAAATTGCATTAAGATGCAACAGAGAACTTTAAAAGGGTCATGTGCATGTCAACATCATTGCATGGGCACGAAGTTACAGAGCTCGAGAAGTATAAATCAGGCTTTAGGATTTTACCAATCTGCAGTGAACTTTGAAAAAAGAGTGACTCAACCAAATGTAATCTTTTTTTAATGCACATAATGCCTGGCGCTTATTTTAAGGTCAGGTGTTTAATCAAGGAAATACGTCAGCCTAATTGGTGCTGTGGATTCCCTGTAGATCATTCAGTTTTACTGTATTCAGTTTTGACACATAAGTTTGAATTATTTTTTGTTTTGTTTTTAATTACAGGGCATCTGGAAAGTATTAACAGTACTTAATTTTTTCCATATTTTATGTTACAATCTTATTTCATAATATATTCAAATCAATTTTCCCTCAAAATTCTACTCACACTACTCCATAATGACATGCCTTTTTTGCAAATTTATTAAACATTAAGAACAAGAAATTACATGTACATAAGTATTCACACCCTTTGCTCAGTACTTTGTTGATGCACCTTTGGCAGCAATTACAGCCTCAAGGCGCACCTATCTTTGAGCAGTTTTACGGATTCCTCTCAGGCTCAAGTCTGGGCTCTGTTTGGGCCATTCAAGGACATTCACTTCAGTCTTTGTGGGCGCTACCCACTGCTATAAGGAAGAGACATTATCATTCACAGCATACAGCAGTCCAGCTGTGAGGCCTAAGTTTGACTTATGGTTTTGATTTATAAACCATATTAATCCGGATAGTTTAACTACATTAATGTCAAATCTGTCATGTGAACATATAACATATATCTTTTAATTTTAAAATAATGCACTAATTGTGAAGTTTTGAACATTAACACACAGATGCCAGAATGCATTATAGGTAAACTGAGCCTCCGATCACTGATTGGTTGACTCATTATATGTAAAAACCAACACACACGTTAACATGTGTGTTGGTTTTTACAAATAAATGTGTATTTGTAAAATATATCATTTTTTTCATTTGTTTAAAAAAAGGCATTTGTAAAACTCAAAATTCCATTTAAGTTGTAAAATACACATTTATTTGTAAAAACCAACACAAGTTACAAATCAGAAATTTGTGTTTGTGGATCACAAAACACGTGCAAATCAAGGACTATTTGTAGATCACCCTCTGTGCATTTGCAGGTATTAAAGAGACAAATTTCATTCCATAAATAATTGTGTTTTCACTTTAACAAATTAAAGATTTGCATGTACACGTTGTCTTTGAAGCAGATGCAGTTGTTGCTGCCATGCATTATGGGAGTTCGGGGTTTGTTTGTTCTTTATTATTATTCACCTTATTCAGCCCCGCCCACTTTCACAACAGAGGCATTTCCATTTTGTCTTAGGACTTCCAGTGAGCGGTGTTTTCAATATAGCACAATGGAAGATATTACATGGGTAGAAACAAAACCCTTTTTGAAAAGCTCAAAGGGATCGACTCTGGCTCACCCACGGGTTATAAGAGTGGGAAGATGACATGAAAAAGTGGCCCTCGATTATTTTTAACTACTTTGTGTTGTCACTCGGCATGGACAGTTTGGCTTTGAGGAACTATGAGCTCTTTAGTAACCGAGCAGGAGATTTGGAACAGTTAGCCACCTGAAGTGGTCTTATCCCTGAGATATTTTTAAAGCAAATTATGACTTGTACTACAGTATAATGAATGCTACCAGATTTTAAAGTTGTTAATAGCTGTTTTTATTGTTATGATGTCTTCATATACAATCATGTATACAAATATTTTACACAATAAAATGAATTATGAATTATGTTCGGGCACTTGTAGCGTACTGTGTTCCCACGTAGATAATCATTAGAAGCAGTGACAAACCGGAAGTTGTTTGACAAAATGGAGCCACCCATCCTGACTTCCTGAATAAGGTGAATTGTAGTACATGTTAGTTTAGCAGTGTTGTTAGTGTTATAGATTTGTGTTTTTATAGTTCAAGGAGTGTAGTTAGTTTGGTGAAGAATTATGTTGTGACCATGAGTGAAAAGTGCTTTGCGTTTGATCTCTTCTGCCACTGTCTGTGTCGTTGTATGTGAAAAGCAAATGACACTTTTTTGCAGCAGCCGGCAGCCGACCCACCCCCTTCTGCTGGGGGCTGATCTCCTCACAACAACTTGACTGTTGTGAAACACACGACATGAACTAATGTTTGATTTCAAGGTTTACAGATTTACAGATGTTTTTGACCTTTAAGGTTTCTCACTATGCCAGCAAAAAAAAGTTAGCGGAACTAAATTTAGTGGAAGCTAATTGGTCCACTGATAGTTTTCAAAGTTAGCTGAAAAGCTAACCTGCTAACGCAAAAGTTAGCTTAGCTAATTAGCAGAAATGTACCCACCACTGGAGGGAACCCACTCAAACACTGGGGAGAACTTGCAGACTCCACACCGAAAGGACCAGGTTGGATTTTAATCTGAAACCTTCCCTATGTGAGGCAGCAGTGTTAACTACTAAGCCACTGTGCTGCCCCATGATGAAGAGTGTAAGCCACAGCTCTGGTCATGTGGCACACTGAACATGATTCAGCATGCAGGTGCCTCAGTATTGAGGACTCCAGCAACTCTAAAAGGCCCAGGAGATGCCCATGCATCACCTGGCTGGAAATCAGCACTAGTAGGAGAGAGTCAAGTTCATCTGCTAGTGCAAATCAGATGTGAGTTCTCAGATTGGTCTGATTCCCAGAATAAATACAGCTATGAAGAGAGAACAAAACGGCACCACTTTCTGGATGTCATAAATACAGTACATTTCTACATATGTACATTAGTCAGAATGCATTGAGTATTATTGATTATTTCTTTTTTTACCCGTGGTTTTCATAGCAAATATCACTTCAGACATCAGTCTAAAAGCAGAAGTCGTCCTTTCATAAATAAGTATGCTTATGGAATATCAAATGCTAATTCATGTTGTCTCTTTACTGCCAGAAAAGTTGACAAATGCAAATTCTTTCCTAAGATTTTGCTGAAATAATCTTGATAGTTGATCTGCATATATAAATCCAATATGGAAGAAATGAATCACAAATATTGGAGCTTCAAGCTTTTGATATTTGGGTGGTCTCCAACATTTAAAACAAATTTTATAAAGCTGGGCCTCATGTTTATAGCAGAGCACTGATTGGTGGAAAATGGCAAATCAATATTAATGATTAAAAGTCAACTTGTAAAGTGTCAGTCACAGTCAACAGTAGGGGTGTAACGATACACAAAAATCAAGGTTCGGTACGTACTTCAGTTTTGAGGACACGGTTCGGTTCATCTTCAGTACAGTATGGGAACAAAATGCAAAACCTAAATTTGCTTGTTTAAACCAACAATTTATTGTAACATTATACAAACAGGAAATAAAATAATTGCAAAGTGTTGCCTGGTAATAAGTTAAATAAAATCTTCTCATATAAACTACAAATGTATGAAATATTATAAAAAAAAATACATTCCTAGTAAACAGCTTTTAACAAAACCTTTCCATAAGTAAAGCAGGGCACAATGGTTCCAGCATGAAGCCCTGTTCAATTTTATTCAACCTCCATATTTTTTGCCAGAAAAATTAACTTGTCCGAAACTGTCACACTCTATAAGGATTTTTTTAAAAAGAGAATGTTAAATGTAATGTTAAAAAATCCCTTTACTTTTGTACAATTTGTTTTATTTTCTATCTCTTTCTATTAACTGTTCATTTAATGTTTGTTAATATATCTTTTTCAATAAAGTTTTGAAAACAAAAAATGTGGGAGAGGCAAAAAAGTGAGTAAAACCACCTTCAAAATATTTAGAACCACAAATAAACTTGATTCTTGGTTTGTTTATTTATTTTGCCATTAAAATTGGCCATCACTTATTAAAATAAAATAACTTCTCAAGGCCAGGGCTTCTCAAAGTCTGGGGACTATTTAATCACAGCGCAGCTCAGTGCTTTACAGGCTGCTGCAGGCAGCGGAGGAGGGGGAGACCCACTGCCACTCGGTGACAACAGAAACTTTCAGTCGCCAAACATCAGAAAAGTTTCCAGTAACGCCAGAAAAAGTAGCTAGATTTGTTGCTAGTCACTTTTGAGAAAATGAGTCGTTAAGAGGGTTTGGAAAGTTACCAGATTTAGCGAGAAAGTCGCCAAGTTGGCAACACTGAATGTAAACACGCAACATGAACTCACCCGTGCACAGCCCTGTACCAAACTGAACGTCCTGTACCAAAACAGTTCAGGACAAATACATGTACCGTTACACCCTTTAATCAACAGTTTTCTTTGAGTCTTGACCTCATGGTAACTCTGACCTTTAAGCACCAGAATCACATGCTGGTCTTTTCCATAAGATTAGACATCAGTTGTCTTTGAACCTCACCTGGTGGATCAAAATGTGGGTCATTATTTAAATAATTTTCTCTGCAGATCCAGATGACCAGCTGAAACTGACAGAAGACACGAGACAGCTGGGGCTGGTGGTGTGCAGAGGAACCTCTGTCGTTCTAATCTGTCCTCAGGATGGCATGGAGGCTATACCAAACCCCTTCATACAGCAACAGGATGGCTAACATACAGTCCTCCACTCACTCTCTCTCTCACACACACACACACACACCAGTATATTTTGTGAAATATTTTGGTTGATGTTGTTTTAAAATGTTTATTTGGATTTCTCACAGTGATATTACATCCAGAAAAAGAAATTTGTGTTGTCGAAAAAGAAAAGGTTGATCAGGAAGAGGACATTTGTTTGTGTCTGATGTGAGACTAAATGTTTAATTTCCTTATTTATCCAGAAAAAATAAACTTTTTACTATTTGTTTTGTTTGTTTTTGATAAGAAAATAAAGTTAAAATTGATGTATGTAGACTCTTGTGAAACTGTGTTCTTTAAATGTATACAGTTGGGCAGGATTTGCATTGATTTATAAACACAACAGAGAAACTATACATTTTGGACTTTGCTGTTGCACATCTGCAGCCTTGAATCAAAAGCAGTTGTGCTCATGAATTGCTATTTTGAATTGTCTGGTGTCTCAGTGATATTGT
This sequence comes from Thalassophryne amazonica, assembly GCF_902500255.1. Taxonomy (NCBI): domain Eukaryota; kingdom Metazoa; phylum Chordata; class Actinopteri; order Batrachoidiformes; family Batrachoididae; genus Thalassophryne; species Thalassophryne amazonica. The sequence goes on along the minus strand of NC_047112.1, from coordinate 39,268,156 downwards.
TTCCAAACATGTCAGGGAAATTAGTTTTATTAAGTAAAGTAGAAGTGAAGAAAGGGACGGGAAAATTGTACAGGTAAGTGCACAGTCACAAATTAAGTGATGATATCATGTCTTTCATAAACAGACCTTGTGCTTTTAACTGCTGATACTTGAATACACCACTGAGATGGCCACAACCCACTCATGTTTGGTGTAGCAACAGAGGTTCTTGATTGCTATCATTAAATGTGTTTATAGGGATAAAGGGATACATGTGGGGTGGGGGAGGGATGAGACACGCAGACCTTTCTGCTCAATGACATCCACATTTGTTGTGGATTTAACCACTCAGCAACAAGTGTACTAAGCAGGGTGGGTACTAACAAAAGTGACTAATCTTTGTTAGGATTGTGCTTTTTAGGGATGATGGGCGTTTTCTCTCTCTCTCTCTCTCACACACACACACACATACATACGTATATATATATATATATATATAATATACTTCTGACTTATGGTATGGAAATTGAAGACTTAACAGTATTCCCTGAAAACTCCCTTCTGTCTGATCATTTCTTAATAACATTTACTCTGATGGACTACCCAGCAGTGGGGAATAAGTTTCATTACACTAGAAGTCTTTCAGAAAGCGCTGTAACTAGGTTTAAGGATATGATTCCTTCTTTATGTTCTCTAATGACATATACCAACACAGTGCAGAGTAGCTACCTAAACTCTGTAAGTGAGATAGAGTATCTCGTCAATAGTTTTACATCCTCATTGAAGACAACTTTGGATGCTGTAGCTCCTCTGAAAAAGAGCTTTAAATCAGAAGTGCCTGACTCCGTGGTATAACTCACAAACTCGCAGCTTAAAGCAGATAACCCGTAAGTTGGAGAGGAAATGGCGTCTCACTAATTTAGAAGATCTTCACTTAGCCTGGAAAAAGAGTCTGTTGCTCTAAAAAAAAAAGCCCTCCGTAAAGCTAGGACATCTTACTACTCATCACTAATTGAAGAAAATAAGAACAACCCCAGGTTTCTTTTCAGCACTGTAGCCAGGCTGACAAAGAGTCAGAGCTCTATTGAGCCGAGTATTCCTTTAACTTTAACTAGTAATGACTTCATGACTTTCTTTGCTAATAAAATCTTAACTATTAGAGAAAAAATTACTCATAACCATCCCAAAGACGTATCGTTATCTTTGGCTGCTTTCAGTGATGCCGGTATTTGGCTAGACTCTTTCTCTCAGATTGTTCTGAGTTATTTTCATTAGTTACTTCATCCAAACCATCAACATGTCTATTAGACCCCATTCCTACCAGGCTGCTCAAGGAAGCCCTACCATTATTTAATGCTTCGATCTTAAATATCAATCTATCTTTGTTAGTTGGCTATGTACCACAGGCTTTTAAGGTGGCAGTAATTAAACCATTACTTAAAAAGCCATCACTTGACCCAGCTATCTTAGCTAATTATAGGCCAATCTCCAACCTTCCTTTTCTCTCAAAAATTCTTGAAAGGGTAGTTGTAAAACAGCTAACTGATCATCTGCAGAGGAATGGTCTATTTGAAGAGTTTGTCAGGTTTTAGAATTCATCATAGTACAGAAACAGCATTAGTGAAGGTTACAAATGATCTTCTTATGGCCTCAGACAGTGGACTCATCTCTGTGCTTGTTCTGTTAGACCTCAGTGCTGCTTTTGATACTGTTGACCATAAAATGTTATTACAGAGATTAGAGCAAGCCATAGGTATTAAAGGCACTGCGCTGCGGTGGTTTGAATCATATTTATCTAATAGATTACAATTTGTTCATGTAAATGGGGAATCTTCACAGACTAAGGTTAATTATGGAGTTCCACGAGGTTCTGTGCTAGGACCAATTTTATTCACTTTATACATGCTTCCCTTAGGCAGTATTATTAGATGGCATTGCTTAAATTTTCATTGTTACGCAGATGATACCCAGCTTTATCTATCCATGAAGCCAGAGGACACACCAATTAGCTAAACTGCAGGATTGTCTTACAGACATAAAGACATGGATGACCTCTAATTTCCTGCTTTTAAACTCAGATAAAACTGAAGTTATTGTACTTGGCCCCACAAATCTTAGAAACATGGTGTCTAACCAGATCCTTACTCTGGATGGCATTACCCTGACCTCTAGTAATACTTAATTCTTCCTGTTAAAAGGGAGTTTTTCCTTCCCACTATCGCCAAGTGCTTGCTCACAGGGGGCCGTTGGGGTTTTTACGTAATTATTGTGTGGCCTTGCCTTACAATATAAAGCGCCTTGGGGCAACTTTGTTGTGATTTGGCGCTATATAAATAAAATTGATTGATATATATATATATACACTCGTGTGTGTATGTGTATATACAGTAGTGTTCAGAATAATAGTAGTGCTATGTGACTAAAAAGATTAATCCAGGTTTTGAGTATATTTCTTTATGTTAAATGGGAAACAAGGTACCAGTAGATTCTCACAAATCCAACAAGACCAAGCATTCATGATATGCACAGTGTTAAGGCTATGAAATTGGGCTATTAGTAAAAAAAAGTAGAAAAGCGGGTGTTCACAATAATAGTAGTGTGGCAGTCAGTGAGTTTGTCAATTTTGTGGAACAAACAGGTGTGAATCAGGTGTCCCCTATTTAAGGATGAAGTCAGCACCTGTTGAACATGCTTTTCTCTTTGAAAGCCTGAGGAAAATGGGTAGTTTGATTAAAAAGTTTATTGGAGAGGGGAAAACGTATACGCAGGTGCAAAAAATAATAGGCTGTTCATCTATCATCTCCAGTGCTTTAAAATGGACCAAAAAAAAAAACCAGATGTGTGGAAGAAAACAGAAAACAACCATCAAAATGGATAGAAGAATAACCAGAATGGCAAAGGCTCACCCATTGATCAGCTCCAGGATGATCAAAGACAGTCTGGAGTTACCTGTAAGTGCTGTGACAGAAGACGCCTGTGTGAAGCTAATTTATTTGCAAGGATCCCCTGCAGTCCCTCTGTTAAATAAAAGATGTGCAGAAGAGGTTGCAATTGGCCAAACAACACATCAACTGGCCTAAAGAGAGATGGAGGAATATTTTGTGGACTGATGAGAGTAAAATTGTTATTTTTGGGTCCAAGGGCCGCAGACAGTTTGTGAGATGACCCCCAAACTCTGAATTCAAGCCACAGTTCACAGTGAAGCATGGCAGTGCAAGGATCATGATAGGGGCATGTTTCTCCTACTATGGTGTTGGGCCTATATATTGCATACTAGGTACCATGGATCAGTTTGGATATGTCAAAATACTTGAAGAGGTCATGTTGCCTTATTCTGAAGAGGACATGCCCTTGAAATGGGTGTTTCAACAAGACAATAACCCCAAGTACACTAGAAACCAGCAAAATCTTTGTTAGAAACCAACAAAATTAATGCCTCGCAGATGTGAAGAAATCATGAAAAACTGGTTATACAACTAAATACTAGTTTAGTGATTCACAGGATTGCTAATAAAGCAGTATGAACATAATAGTTTTGAGTTTGTAGCATCAACAGCAGATGCTGCTGTTATTGTGAACACCCCCTTTTCTACTTTTATTTAAACTAATAGCCCAATTTCATAGCCTTAAGAGTGTGCATATCATGAATGCTTGGTCCTGTTGGATTTGTGAGAATCTACTGGTACCTTATTTCCCATGTAACAATAAGAAATATACTCAAAATCTGGATTAATCTTTTTAGTCACATAGCACTACTATTATTCTGAACGCTACTGTACATCGACATTTTTGTTGCACAAGCTCTAAAGTGTTCCCAGCACAGGGAACATTTAAAGAATAAATCATTTTTCCTGAGGCAATTAGTTTATTTACTGCTTCAGGTATTTTGAAACAGAAAAATATTTTCTTCACCAACAGAGTCACTTAAGTTTTCAGTCATTTTTGCAACAGTAAATTTTCATTTTTCATTTTCATTTTCTGAAGCAAGTGGTTGACTCGTGAGACTCTTGAAACAATTGTATTTTAAAGATTCATTTACTGAGTCAAGCATTTTAATTCTCTGAATGATTTTCTGAAACAACTGGATCTTTAGTGTTTGGTGCATTTTGAAGCTGTGAATTATTGATTATTTTCATTTTTCAAGCATTTCAAAAGATTGAAACATTTTCACAAGCAACTGCTTGTAGTTTTTAAAAGGGTACAGCCTTGGGTTTTTTAAGATTTATTCTCAGTTCTCAATTTATTTATAAAGCACTTTAAAATGCATACCAACAACCAAAGCGCTGTACACAACAAGAACAGGCAAGTTAAAATAAATAAATAAACCACAGTTAAAAGCAGAAACACTAAAAAAAAAAAAAAAAAATGTCAAACTGTTAAAAGCCAAAGAGAAGAAATGTGTTTTAAGAGAAGATTTAAAAGCAGAGAGCGAATCAGCTTGCCTAATGTGCAAAGGAAGATCATTCCACAGTTTTGGGGCAACGGCTGAAAAAGCTCGGTCACCTCTATGCTTCCTCTTTGACCTTGGGATAACCAACAGTGACAAATCAGCTGACCTGAGTGAGCGTGAAGGGACGTATAAATGGAGCAGGTCAGATAGATATAGCGGGGCAAAGCCATGAAGACATTTAAAAACAAAAGAATTTTAAAATCAATTCTAAAACGAACGGGGAGCCAATGGAGTGAGGCCAAAACCGGTGTAATGTGCTCGCACCTTCTAACACCAGCCAAAAGTCGAGCAGCAGCATTTTGCACCATCTGTAGGCGGGTAAGCAGAGTGATTCAGCCCAGTATAAAGTGCATTGCAATAGTCCAGGCGATTAGTTATAAAAGCATGGATTAAAATCTCAAAATGATGCCATGAAAGAAATCGCTTCACCTTGGCCAGTTGTCTAATAGTCTAATAGTCTAGTTGATAGAAACTAGACTTGACTACTGACCTAATCTGAGCATCGAATTTAAGATCACTGTCCAGTTTTACACCCAGGTTTGTTGCTGTCTGTGTCAGATACTGACTCGTGGGACCCAGATCAACACTGATTTTGGAAGTGTCACTAGGTCCAAACAGCAACACCTCAGTCTTTTTTATCATTCAGGTGTAGAACATTTATGGACAACCATGCCTTAATGTCACCAATGCACTCTAGGAGATGGTTCGCAGAGTATGCATTTTGCTGCTTCAGTGGCAAATAAATTTGACAGTCATCAGCATAAAAATGAAAAGAGATATCATGTCTCCTAAAAACTGATCCCATTGGGAGTAGATACAAAGAAAAAAGAAGCAGACCAAGTATGGAGCCTTGAGGCACCCCACATGTAAGGGGCACTGCACAAGATTCAACAGCTCCAATAAGGACACAAAAACTTCTCTCTGATAGGTAGGATCTAAAACAGTATAAAACAACACCCTTAATGCCCACCCAGTTTTCCAGGCGAGACAAGAGGATCTGATGGTCCACTGTATCGAAGGCCGCTGTTAGATCCAACAGGACCAAAACAACACAGTGACCAGAATCAGTAGCTACACAAATGTCATTAAAAACCCGCAGCAGTGCTGACTCAGTACTGTGATGGGATTTAAAACCAGACTGAAACAACTCCAGGGTGTCATGATTACAACCCCTGGCAATAATTATGGAATCACTGGCCTCGGAGGATGTTCATTCAGTTGTTTAATTTTGTAGAAAAAAAGCAGATCACAGACATGACACAAAACTAAAGTCATTTCAAATGGCAACTTTCTGGCTTTAAGAAACACTATAAGAAATCAACAAAAAAAAAATTGTGGCAGTCAGTAACGGTTACTTTTTTAGACCAAGCAGAGGGAAAAAATTATGGAATCACCCTGTAAATTTTCATCCCCAAAACTAACACCTGCATCAAATCAGATCTGCTCGTTAGTCTGCATCTAAAAAGGAGTGATCAAATCAAATCAAATTAATTTCATTTATATAGCGCCAAATCACAACAGTTGCCCAAGGCGCTTCATATTGCAAGGCAAAGCCATACAATAATTACAGAAAAACCCCAACTGTCAAAATGACCCACTGTGAGCAAGCACTTGGCGACAGTGGGAAGGAAAAACTCCCTTTTAACAGGAAGAAACCTCCAGCAGAACCAGGCTCAGGGAGGGGCAGTCTTCTGCTGGGACTGGTTGGGGCTGAGGGAGAGAACCAGGAAAAAGACATGCTGTGGAAGGGAGCAGAGATCAATCACTAATGATTAAATGCAGAGTGGTGCATACAGAGCAAAAAGAGAAAGAAACACTCAGTGCATCATGGGAACCCCCCAGCAGTCTAAGTCTATAGCAGCATAACTAAGGAATGGTTCAGGGTCACCTGATCCAGCCCTAACTATAAGCTTTAGCAAAAAGGAAAGTTTTAAGCCTAATCTTAAAAGTAGAGAGGGTGTCTGTCTCCCTGATCCGTTTTGGGAGCTGGTTCCACAGGAGAGGAGCCTGAAAGCTGAAGGCTCTGCCTCCCATTCTACTCTTACAAACCCTAGGAACTACAAGTAAGCCTGCAGTCTGAGAGCGAAGCGCTCTATTGGGGTGATATGGTACTATGAGGTCCCTAAGATAAGATGGGACCTGATTATTCAAAACCTTATAAGTAAGAAGAAGAATTTTAAATTCTATTCTAGAATTAATAGGAAGCCAATGAAGAGAGGCCAATATGGGTGAGATATGCTCTCTCCTTCTAGTCCCTGTCAGTACTCTAGCTGCAGCATTTTGAATTAACTGAAGGCTTTTCAGGGAACTTTTAGGACAACCTGATAATAATGAATTACAATAGTCCAGCCTAGAGGAAATAAATGCATGAATTAGTTTTTCAGCATCACTCTGAGACAAGACCTTTCTAATTTTATAGCTATTGCGCAAATGCAAAAAAGCAGTCCTACATATTTGTTTAATATGCGCATTGAATGACATATCCTGATCAAAAATGACTCCAAGATTTCTCACAGTATTACTAGAGGTCAGGGTAATGCCATCCAGAGTAAGGATCTGGTTAGACACCATGTTTCTAAGATTTGTGGGGCCAAGTACAACTTCAGTTTTATCTGAGTTTAAAAGCAGGAAATTAGAGGTCATCCATGTCTTTATGTCTGTAAGACAATCCTGCAGTTTAGCTAATTGGTGTGTGTCCTCTGGCTTCATGGATAGATAAAGCTGGGTATCATCTGCGTAACAATGAAAATTTAAGCAATGCCGTCTAATAATACTGCCTAAGGGAAACGTATAAAGTAAATAAAATTGGTCCTAGCACAGAACCTTGTGGAACTCCATAATTAACCTTAGTCTATGAAGAAGTTTCCCCATTTACATGAACAAATTGTAATCTATTAGATAAATATGATTCAAACCACCGCAGCGCAGTGCCTTTAATACCTATGGCATGCTCTAATCTCTGTAATAAAATTTTATGGTCAACAGTATCAAAAGCAGCACTGAGGTCTAACAGAACAAGCACAGAGATGAGGCCACTGTCTGAGGCCATAAGAAGATCATTTGTAACCTTCACTAATGCTGTTTCTGTACTATGATGAATTCTAAAACCTGACTGAAACTCTTCAAATAGACCATTCCTCTGCAGATGATCAGTTAGCTGTTTTACAACTACCCTTTCAAGAATTTTTGAGCGAAAAGGAAGGTTGGAGATTGGCCTATAATTAGCTAAGATAGCTGGGTCAAGTGATGGCTTTTTAAGTAATGGTTTAATTACTGCCACCTTAAAAGCCTGTGGTACATAGCCAACTAATAAAGACAGATTGATCATATTTAAGATCGAAGCATTAATTAATGGTAGGGCTTCCTTGAGCAGCCTGGTAGGAATGGGGTCTAATAGACATGTTGATGGTTTGGAGGAAGTAACTAATGAAAATAACTCAGACAGAACAATCGGAGAGAAAGAGTCTAACCAAATACCGGCATCACTTAAAGCAGCCAAAGAGAACGATATGTCTTTGGGATGGTTATGAGTAATTTTTTTCTCTAATAGTTAAAATTTTATTAGCAAAGAAAGTCATGAAGTCATTACTAGTTAAAGTTAAAGGAATACTCGGCTCAATAGAGCTCTGACTCTTTGTCAGCCTGGCTACAGTGCTGAAAAGAAACCTGGGGTTGTTCTTATTTTCTTCAATTAGTGATGAGTAGTAAGATGTCCTAGCTTTACGGAGGGCTTTTTTATAGAGCAACAGACTCTTTTTCCAGGCTAAGTGAAGATCTTCTAAATTAGTGAGACGCCATTTCCTCTCCAACTTACGGGTTATCTGCTTTAAGATGCGAGTTTGTGAGTTATACCACGGAGTCAGGCACTTCTGATTTAAGGCTCTCTTTTTCAGAGGAGCTACAGCATCCAAAGTTGTCCTCAATGAGGATATAAAACTATTGACGAGATAATCTATCTCACTCACGGAGTTTAGGTAGCTACTCTGCCCTGTGTTGGTATATGGCATTGGAGAACATAAAGAAGGAATCATATCCTTAAACCTAGTTACAGCGCTTTCTGAAAGACTTCTACTATAATGAAACTTATTCCCCACTGCTGGGTAGTTGGCTTTGCTCAAAAAGTAAATGAGTCCACCCACCACTTTAATCATATCTTAGATCTTGTTCTGACTTATGGTATGGAAATAGAAGACTTAACAGTATTCCCTGATAACTCCCTTCTGTCTGATCATTTCTTAATAACATTTACATTTACTCTGATGGACTACCCAGCAGTGGGGAATAAGTTTCATTACACTAGAAGTCTTTCAGAAAGCGCTGTAACTAGGTTTAAGGATATGATTCCTTCTTTATGTTCTCTAATGCCATATACCAACACAGTGCAGAGTAGCTACCTAAACTCTGTAAGGGAGATAGAGTATCTCGTCAATAGTTTTACATCCTCATTGAAGACAACTTTGGATGCTGTAGCTCCTCTGAAAAAGAGAGCTTTAAATCAGAAGTGTCTGACTCCGTGGTATAACTCACAAACTCGTAGCTTAAAGCAGATAACCCGTAAGTTGGAGAGGAAATGGCGTCTCACTAATTTAGAAGATCTTCACTTAGCCTGGAAAAAGAGTCTGTTGCTCTATAAAAAAGCCCTTCGTAAAGCTAGGACATCTTTCTACTCATCACTAATTGAAGAAAATAAGAACAACCCCAGGTTTCTTTTCAGCACTGTAGCCAGGCTGACAAAGAGTCAGAGCTCTATTGAGCTGAGTATTCCATTAACTTTAACTAGTAATGACTTCATGACTTTCTTTGCTAACAAAATTTTAACTATTAGAGAAAAAATTACTCATAACCATCCCAAAGACGTATCGTTATCTTTGGCTGCTTTCAGTGATGCCGGTATTTGGTTAGACTCTTTCTCTCCGATTGTTCTGTCTGAGTTATTCTCATTAGTTACTTCATCCAAACCATCAACATGTTTATTAGACCCCATTCCTACCAGGCTGCTCAAGGAAGCCCTACCATTATTTAATGCTTCGATCTTAAATATGATCAATCTATCTTTGTTAGTTGGCTATGTACCACAGGCTTTTAAGGTGGCAGTAATTAAACCATTACTTAAAAAGCCATCACTTGACCCAGCTATCTTAGCTAATTATAGGCCAATCTCCAACCTTCCTTTTCTCTCAAAAATTCTTGAAAGGGTAGTTGTAAAACAGCTAACTGATCATCTGCAGAGGAATGGTCTATTTGAAGAGTTTCAGTCAGGTTTTAGAATTCATCATAGTACAGAAACAGCATTAGTGAAGGTTACAAATGATCTTCTTATGGCCTCGGACAGTGGACTCATCTCTGTGCTTGTTCTGTTAGATCTCAGTGCTGCTTTTGATACTGTTGACCATAAAATTTTATTACAGAGATTAGAGCATGCCATAGGTATTAAAGGCACTGCGCTGCGGTGGTTTGAATCATATTTGTCTAATAGATTACAATTTGTTCATGTAAATGGGGAATCTTCTTCACAGACTAAAGTTAATTATGGAGTTCCACAAGGTTCTGTGCTAGGACCAATTTATTCACTTTATACATGCTTCCCTTAGGCAGTATTATTAGACGGTATTGCTTAAATTTTCATTGTTACGCAGATGATACCCAGCTTTATCTATCCATGAAGCCAGAGGACACACACCAATTAGCTAAACTGCAGGATTGTCTTACAGACATAAAGACATGGATGACCTCTAATTTCCTGCTTTTAAACTCAGATAAAACTGAAGTTATTGTACTTGGCCCCACAAATCTTAGAAACATGGTGTCTAACCAGATCCTTACTCTGGATGGCATTACCCTGACCTCTAGTAATACTGTGAGAAATCTTGGAGTCATTTTTGATCAGGATATGTCATTCAAAGTGCATATTAAACAAATATGTAGGACTGCTTTTTTGCATTTACGCAATATCTCTAAAATCAGAAAGGTCTTGTCTCAGAGTGATGCTGAAAAACTAATTCATGCATTTATTTCCTCTAGGCTGGACTATTGTAATTCATTATTATCAGGTTGTCCTAAAAGTTCCCTAAAAAGCCTTCAGTTAATTCAAAATGCTGCAGCTAGAGTACTGACGGGGACTAGAAGGAGAGAGCATATCTCACCCATATTGGCCTCTCTTCATTGGCTTCCTGTTAATTCTAGAATAGAATTTAAAATTCTTCTTCTTACTTATAAGGTTTTGAATAATCAGGTCCCATCTTATCTTAGGGACCTCGTAGTACCATTTTACCCCAATAGAGCGCTTCGCTCTCAGACTGCAGGCTTACTTGTAGTTCCTAGGGTTTGTAAGAGTAGAATGGGAGGCAGAGCCTTCAGCTTTCAGGCTCCTCTCCTGTGGAACCAGCTCCCAATTCAGATCAGGGAGACAGACACCCTCTCTACTTTTAAGATTAGGCTTAAAACTTTCCTTTTTGCTAAAGCTTATAGTTAGGGCTGGATCAGGTGACCCTGAACCATCCCTTAGTTATGCTGCTATAGACGTAGACTGCTGGGGGGTTCCCATGATGCACTGTTTCTTTTTCTTTTTGCTCTGTATGCACCACTCTGCATTTAATCATTAGTGATCGATCTCTGCTCCCCTCCACAGCATGTCTTTTTCCTGGTTCTCTCCCTCAGCCCCAACCAGTCCCAGCAGAAGACTGCCCCTCCCTGAGCCTGGTTCTGCTGGAGGTTTCTTCCTGTTAAAAGGGAGTTTTTCCTTCCCACTGTAGCCAAGTGCTTGCTCACAGGGGGTCGTTTTGACCGTTGGGGTTTTACATAATTATTGTATGGCCTTGCCTTACAATATAAAGCGCCTTGGGGCAACTGTTTGTTGTGATTTGGCGCTATATAAAAAAAATTGATTGATTGATTGATTGATAGTCCATCAGAGTAAATGTAAATGTTATTAAGAAATGATCAGACAGAAGGGAGTTTTCAGGGAATACTGTTAAGTCTTCAATTTCCATACCATAAGTCAGAACAAGATCTAAGATATGATTAAAGTGGTGGGTGGACTCATTTACATTTTGAGCAAAGCCAATTGAGTCTAATAATAGATTAAATGCAGTGTTGAGGCTGTCATTCTCAGCATCTGTGTGGATGTTAAAATCGCCCACTATAATTATCTTATCTGAGCTAAGCACTAAGTCAGACAAAAGGTCTGAAAATTCACAGAGAAACTCACAGTAACGACCAGGTGGACGATAGATAATAACAAATAAAACTGTTTTTTGGGACTTCCAATTTGGATGGACAAGACTAAGAGTCAAGCTTTCAAATGAATTAAAGCTCTGTCTGGGTTTTTGATTAATTAATAAGCTGGAATGGAAGATTGCTGCTAATCCTCCGCCTCAGCTCGTGCTACGAGCATTCTGGCAGTTAGTGTGACTCGGGGGTGTTGACTCATTTAAACTAACATATTCATCCTGCTGTAACCAGGTTTCTGTAAGGCAGAATAAATCAATATGTTGATCAATTATTATATCATTTACTAACAGGGACTTAGAAGAGAGAGACCTAATGTTTAATAGACCACATTTAACTGTTTTAGTCTGTGGTGCAGTTGAAGGTGCTATATTATTTTTTTCTTTTTGAATTTTTATGCTTAAATAGATTTTTACTGGTTATTGGTGGTCTGGGAGCAGGCACCGTCTCTACGGGGATGGGGTAATGAGGGGATGGCAGGAGGAGAGAAGCTGCAGAGAGGTGTGTAAGACTACAACTCTGCTTCCTGGTCCCAACCCTGGATAGTCACAGTTTGGAGGATTTAAGAAAATTGGCCAGATTTCTAGAAATGAGAGCTGCTCCATCCAAAGTGGGATGGATGCCGTTTCTCCTAACAAGATCAGGTTTTCCCCAGAAGCTTTGCCAATTATCTATGAAGCCAACCTCATTTTTTTGGACACCACTCAGACAGACAGCAATTCAAGGAGAACATGCGGCTAAACATGTAACTCCCGGTCCGATTGGGGAGGGGCCCAGAGAAAACTAAAGAACTAAAGAAAGATCTGTCGTTCTTCCACTTTCGCTCAGCTCTCCTACACTCGCGCCTGACAGTGAGCGTAACATCATTCATCCGAGGCTCAGATCGACGTTTGGAAGATCTAAGTTCAATGGAGCTACAGTATCTAAGACAGTCTGACAGATCAAGTTGAATTTAGAGGTGAAGGAGTCAACATCTAAATTAAAGCCGAGACACTCAGAAGAGCTGATCACAGCACTAAAAGCAGTGGAGAACTGAGCAGCAGTGGAAGAATTAAGAACATGACAGCGCTGAGTAGGAGCACAAGATTTCACCATATGACAAAAAGGAGGCATGTCAAAAAGAATAGGCATATGGTCTGAGAAAGCAGCATCATAAACCTCTAAATTAGAAACAGTAAAACCATAAGTTAAAACGAGATCAAGAATGTGCCCATGTTCAAGTGTTGGCCTAGACACAGACTGCACAAAATTAAAAGAATCAATCAAATCTAAAAAAATCATTGGCCAGCGGCTTCAGGGGACAGCAAACATGAATATTAAAATCACCAACTATTAAAATCCGATCATATGAGGTCTGTCCGAAAAGTAACGGACCTTTTTATTTTTTTCAAAAACTATATGGATATGAATCACGTGATTGCATCAGCCAAGTTTGAACCTTCGTGCGCATGCGTGAGTTTTTTCACGCCTGTCGGTTGCGTCATTCGCCTGTGGGCAGGCTTTGAGTGAGCACTGGTCCACCCCCTCGTCGGATTTCTATTGTCAGGGAAATGGCTGAGCGACTGCCGCTTTGCTCCATGAAAATTTTTTCAGAAACTGTGTGAGACAGCCAGTTGGAAACCATTCAGAAAATTCAGATGGCTTTCGGAGAAGATTCTATCAGCGTCACACAGATTAAGGAGGATTACAACCGGATTAAAGACGGTCCACAGTGGCGGAGGGCGCGCCGCGCTTTGAGCGGCTATCGACAGGCTGAAACAACCAGATCATTTCCAAAGTGAAGGCTGTGTTGATCCGGGATGTCGTGTGACTACCAGAGAAATCGCAGAAAATGTGGACATCAGCACTTTTGCGGCACATTCCACTGTTACAGGAGATTTTGTAGTAAGACGTGCGGAGGAATTCGCACTTCGGGACGGAGCCGCTCATGGCGCACAACAAAAAACACCTCCGTGTTGGAAGTCTCACAGGACAAGTTGTGACATGCCCAGCTGTTAAACAATTTCTTGGATACTCACTCGACTGAAAAGCCACCGAAAGCCATCTGAATCTTCAGAATGGGTTCCAACACGGACGTGTTTTTTGTTGTGCGCCATGAGCAGCTCCGTCCCGACGTGCGAATTCCTCTGCACGTCTTTCATTACAAAATCTCCTGTAACAGTGGAATGTGCCGCAAGAGTGCTGATGTCCACATTTTCTGCGATTTCTCTGGTAGTCACATGACGTCCCGGATCAACACAGCGTGGGCCGCCGCTGTGGGCCGTCTTTAATCCGGTTGTAATCCTCCTTAATCTGTGTGACGCCGATAGAATCTTCACCGAAAGCCATCTGAATTTTCTGAATGGTTTCCAACTGGCTGTCTCACACAGTTTCTGAAAATATTTTCATGGAGCAAAGCGGCAGTCGCTCAGCCATTTCCCTGACAATGAAAATCCGACGAGGGGGCTGGACCAGTGCTCACTCAAAGCCTGCCCACAGGCGAATGACACAACCGACAGGCGTGAAAAAACTCACGCATGCGCACGAAGGTTCAAACTTGGCTGATACAAGCGCACATGATTCAAATCCATATAGTTTTTGAAAAAAATTAAAAGGTTCGTTACTTTTCGGACAGACCTCGTAGTTTGGCATTATTTGTGACAGAAAATCGGCAAAATCACTGATAAAATCTTTGTTATACTTAGGGGGTCTGTAAACAACAGCGCACAACACCGGGAGGTCAGAGCGAAGTTCAAATAAGTGAGACTCAAAGCTGGAATAAGATGTTGCCATATTGACCCGTTTACACTTATATTGTTCTTTGTAAACAATCGCAGTGCCTCCGCCGCGTCCTGACATTCTTGGAGAGTTAAAATACGTACAGTCGGGTGGCATAAGTTCACAGAAAGCACTAGACTCACCAGCAGTCATCCAAGTCTCAGTAACACAGAGAAAATCCAATCCACGGGCCATAAAAAAATCCTTCAGGATAAAGGTTTTGTTGGCCAGTGATCTCGCATTTACCAGCACCATCCTGACAGGAGCCGGAGCATTAGCCGACTGTCGGGCCCGGGCGAGAGGCCGCAGATTCCGTAGATTCACCCCATGCCCACTGCGGTAAGGAAAGGGCCGCATCCGAGCCGACCACGGGAACCAAAAGAGGAGGCAATCGGATCAAGAAAACGCCACGAAATATATCTCTCTCTGGAGATATTGGGTCGGCATCGATATTGGGTATGACCTGGATTTAGGTCATAAAAAGAATGTTCTTTGGCACCATTATTATTTATTAGCCTTTAAATAAGGGATTCATAATACGAGTGAAGCGGTGTGCAGCGGTGCAAAGCTTGCTCATGGTACAGGGAGCCCCAAATAGGAAGTGCCAAATTTTGAGTCCACAGTGAAACAGTAAATGTCAAATGTTGAACACTTCCTGGATCAACACTTCCTGGATCGAGCGAGATCTCGTAGAATCTCTCGGGAACTCAGTGGCAAGTTCACACTGAAACATGAAGTGCCAAATTTTGAGTCTACAGAGAAACAGGAAATGTCAAATGTTGAACACTTCCTGGATCGAAATTTCCTGGATTGACCACTGAACTCTACACTACGTGGAATGGGCGTCACGGCTGAGCGAACCCTGCACAGTGGAATCAGGACGATAGTATAGGGTCAAACTCACCAATTTCTGCATAATTAAGCCCTTCGTTGAGTTGTTATGTAATATTATTAAGCTCTGTTAAGGCCATTTAGAAGACTTGTACACGCAGTGTAGTTTTTGATAGATTACTAAAGTAAATAGAAACAAAAACTTGTTAAATCTATGGACATTATAAGCTCTTGCAATGCAACACTATTTGAATACTTTCTATCATATCGCTTGTGAAAACGCACAAAGCCCCCCCACACACACACATATAATGTTCATTTGACACACACAGTCACACACATACACACATAATGTTCATTTGACACGACACACACACACACACACACACACTCAAAACACCCCCCAAACGGTGCACATCAACCACAATCAAACGCACAAATACTTTTTAATGTCGTGCACACATGCTGAAAGGCACACAAGTAACTGGTCAATCAGTTAAAGTAAAGATTAGACTGTATTATAGTTTTGCAGAAGTAGGAACATTGCAACAAATCACAATCACAGGTGATGTAAAGCAGTCAATCCATTCACACGTCAATGTACACTCTATCAAATTGAAAATTATCCATGTGACAGCTTTAGTGTCTGAAACAACAAAATACAACTAGAGCAATGGCCCAATTTTAAATGAGTTGTTTACAGTTGTTTACATTTCAAAACTTTACAGCATCTGATTAACATATTTTGAAAAATACCTTTTTATGTATGTACAGAGCGTGTACGCACTTTCATCATCAGATGGAGCAGCATCTTATTTGGATCCAATATAAAAAATAGTATAGCAATATTATTTGATAATGCTCTATAGAAGTTGACATTTTCAAAGAAGCCAGACCAAGTTAGAGGCAGACAATTTCAAAATGTATATTACATGTATTATACGATATATAATACTATAATAATAATAATATAATATATAATAATAATAATATATAATATATAATACTCGTATATATCTATTATATGTATTATATAATATATGTATTATTATATTATATATATTATATTATATGTATTACTGCATAGTATATGTATTATATGTATATTACTGAATCTGGCCTGTCAACTTCATGGAAAACTCATATAATAAAGCACTGTTAGGCATAAAATGTTGAATTTAATTGATAAAGGTAACTTTTTCCACATAACATTGTTAATTAAGTGCAAAACAACATTGTCATTGACATTAATTAAATCAAATGAAACATTATTACTTAAATCCCAATATTGTGTTGCACTTAATTGACAAAGTTATGTGGAAAAAGTTACATTACCTTTATCAATTAAATTCAACATTTTATTTCTTAGAGTGAGTCATCAGCGTCATGGCACAGTTTGTTTAACAAACATGAAAGCGTATGGCTGGGACATACCTGGGAAATGTAAGTCCTCTCCCACGATTTTCACGAGTATCACGATTCGTGCAATTAATTGCAGTGCAGGACGGCATCTTGCAATGCAAACAAAGCTAAATCAAATCAAACAAAGCTAAATCGGCGAATATTAATCTAAATTGCACGTGTGCTACGAGCGTCTTTTTTATATCAGCGTTGGAAGTTCTGGGGGACACAAGATGGCGTTTTCTGTACTTCCACCGGCTTCACGCCTCAGCGGCCAATCAAGGTGCAGCGATCAATCAGGCCCATTCCACGTAGTGTAGAGTTCAGTGGGATTGACAGACGACATCTTGTGGAATCTCGCGGGAACTCAGTGGCAAGTTCACACTGAAAGAGGAAGTGCCAAATTTTGAGTCCACAGTGAAACAGGAATTGTCAAATGTTTAACACTTCCTGGCATGGGTGGAGCTAGAGCAGAGGCCACAGATGATTGACATGTCACGGCACATGCAAAAAAAAAAAAAAAGAGCTGCATTTTGAAATAGGTGGCACATATTGACTGCTAGGCCCACCCTGTACAGTAGTTGGTGCTGTCTACCACAAAAAGTTCTAATACACCTTAGTAGAAGAAGAAAAATGTTTGACTCATGTGAAACTGAACACGTCATCTGAACGACAGGCTCCAAATGACACCAAAGTTATATCATGAGTAAACGACTGTATTTTATGCCAGAAATGATGTCCAGGTTGTTAAAAGTGGAATTTCTCCTTTCATTCGGGTTGCCTTATATATACAAGTGTTTCTCCAGTGATTTTAAACGAGCAGGCAGCTGTTGATTTATGAGATATAAAGTGAAGACACTCAGTCTGACAGAAATACAGGTAATTTACTCCTCCTCTGTTCTGTATAAAACCTGTGTAACCTCTTAATTTTGCTGTCTGAGTGACACAACTTTAGATAAATAAATCTAAAGTTATCTTCCTCAAACTGAAAGCAAATCTCTACAATTTGATATAAATGAATTTAAAATATACAAGGTCTGTTAGAAAAGTATCGTACCTTTTTATTTTTTTCAAAAACTATATGGATTTGATTCATATGTTTTTATGTCAGCCAAGCTTGAACTTTCGTGCGCATGCGTGAGTTTTTCCACGCCTGTCGGTTGCGTCATTCGCCTGTGGGCAGGCTTTGAGTGAACACTGCTCCACCCCTCTTGTCGTTGTTTCATTGCGAGGAAATGGCAGAATGATTTGGCTTTTTTTCCATCAGAAATTTTTCAGAAACTGTTAGAGACAGGCAGCTGGAAACCATTCGAAAAATTTATCTGGCTTTCTGTGTTGTGTGGGCCACTGAAGAGGAGGTACTGCTGGCCCACCACCACCAGATGGCGCCCTGCTTGGAGTGCGGGCTTCAAGCACGAGAGGGCGCCGAAACTAGTGGAGTGACAGCTGTCACATCATCAAGCACCAGCTGTCACTCATCTACATCATCCTCCATAAAAGCCGGACTGCAACTCCACCTCCCCGCCGAGAAATCAGCTACCATTCAGGTAATTTTCTCTGCTGACTTAAAACATTGAGTAATAATCTGAACTTCTTTGCAGCCGTTTTCCTGTGGTGTTTTCCTTATCTGTGGGATTGCCGTTTAGTGTGATCAGCGACGGCTTCGCTTCACACCCCAACCAGATAAGTGATTAGACAGGAGCTGCACGAGTGTGTGATTGGAGGTGGAGGTGCTCCCTCCCAAAAGAACACAGACTGTGGGATTACTGAGTGTGCAAACTCACACTCATCAATACTGTTTCTGTTCTCTGCCAGCAGTACCGGGTCTGACTGCTGAAGACAGTGGCCACCTGGGGCGCAGGGCTTGGCGGCTCCGGTGTTCTTCAGATCCGTTGGTGGTGGAAGCTGTGTGGGATCCGGCTCTTCTCTCGCCAGACGTCTTCTATCTTCGAGCCTGCCCACACGTCACCTTGTGTATAATTGACATTCCACAATATTGTTATTGTCTGTACTTCGTTGTGCGATTCACAACATTAAATTGTTACTTTTTGGCTTATCCATTGTCCGTTCATTAACGCCCCCTGTTGTGGGTCCGTGTCACGACACCTTCCCAACATTCTGTGAAAATATTACGGGCTTCACAGAGAATAAGGAGTGTTACTACAGCTTTAAGGATGGCCCACAATGGCGCACGGCGCGCCGTGCTCTGAGCCGCCATCAAGAGGCAGAAACCACCACATCATTTCTAAACGGATGGCTGTGTGGAGCCGGGACCGTCGTGTGCAGTTTCTCTGGTTATCACATTTTCCGGCAGGTTTCACTTTTAACAAGAGATTTTGTCATGGAAAGCCGCGCGGAGGCTTCGCGCGTCACGACCGATTCGCTGATGAAGCGAGACAAAAGAACACCTCCGTTTCGGAGTGCCAGAAGACAAGTTGGGACATGCCTATCTCGGCTTTCAGTGCTTACCAGTCGAGTGAGTATAAGAGAAATTGTGGAGAGCTGGGCTTGTCCTCTGGCACTCCGAAACGGAGGTGTTCCTTTGTCTCGCTTCATCAGCGACTCGGTCGTGACGCACGAAGTCTCCGCGCGGCTTCAAGCACGAAGGTTCAAGCTTGGCTGACGGAAAAACATATGACTCAAATCCATATAGTTTTTGAAAAAAATAAAAAGGTACGATACTTTTCTAACAGACCTCGTAAAATCCAGCTTCCTGATGAAGTGGTGTAGAGGAGGAGTTTCTTAAAAAGAAGACCCGATAGTTCAGCTACAATTTGCCATAAAGTACAACTGAGATGCAAGCCGAGATTTGATGTTTTGGTGAAAGAAACTTTTGCATTTCTTCATAAATTATATAAATAAAGTCCAACACATATTCAGTGACTTGGAAATGTTCATGTTTCCATCCCCTGACTTGTCTGAAGAAAACTGGCAATAAAACTGATTATTATTTACAGGCAGTGGTGGGCACTGTTCAGCTAATCCAATAAGCAATAATTATCAAAGCTAATGTTTTTGCTAGCGGATTAGCTTTTCAGATAACTTTTAAAACCATCGTTGGACCAATTATCTTCCGATAAATTAAATTCTGATAACTTTCAGTCCAATAACATTTTTTTCTGGTAAAGTGAGCAAAGTTTAACGGTCAAAACATTTGTAAACCCGAAAAATCAAACATTTTAATCCCTGTCGTGTGTACATCAGTGGTTTTTGGCAGACTAGCTGTTGCTTGTTGATGACATCATCATTAAGTGCAAAACGTAATTGGCCGGTCAACACAGGGAGCGTTGTGGGTCGTGTAGTTCAGCTTCACTTTGGACATTTTTTTTACTAATAGCTCAATTTCATAGCCTTAAGAGTGTGCATATCATGAATGCTTGGTCTTGTTGGATTTGTGAGAATCTACTGAATCTACTGAATCTACCTTGTTTCCCATGTAACAGTAAGAAATATGCTCAAAACCTGGATTAATCTTTTTAGTCACATAGCACTACTATTCTTCTGAACATTACTATATATATATATATATATATATATATATATATATATATATATATACACACACACACACACACACATACACACTCTACGGTGCATTCAGATCCAGAACGTATTCACAGTGCTTCACTTTTTCCACATTTTACGTTACACCCTTATTACAAAATGGATGAAATTATTTTTTCTCTCTCTCTCTCTCTCTTATTGTGGCCAGCCCAAGGCACACCTGTATAATAATCATGCTGTCTAATCAGCATCTTGATATGCCACACCTGTAGGGTGGGATGAATCATCTCAGCAAAGGAGAATTGCTCACTAATGCAGATTTTGACAGATTTGTGAAGAATATTTGAGAGAAATAGTTTTGTGTATATAAAAAATGTTTTAGATCTTTGAGTTCAGCTCATGAAAAATGGGAGCAAAAACAAAAGTGTTTATATTTTTGTTCAGTGTGTATCATAGGTGTCAGCCTGACTCCAGAAAGGGCAAAGAGGGTGCAAGTTAGGTTTCGTTGTAACCACCAACTCAGGTGACAAAAACCATCTCAAGGTGCCTCACACAGAACAATTCAACACACAAAAAAAAATTCAAATACATAATTAAAAACAGAAGTAAAATAATAAAACAGATGCAAAATGAAAACTATTCATAAGAAAGAGAATAAAAATAGGTTTTAAGTCTTGACTT
The DNA here is from genome assembly GCF_902500255.1 of Thalassophryne amazonica. Taxonomy (NCBI): domain Eukaryota; kingdom Metazoa; phylum Chordata; class Actinopteri; order Batrachoidiformes; family Batrachoididae; genus Thalassophryne; species Thalassophryne amazonica. The sequence continues at coordinate 39,247,326 of NC_047112.1, read as the reverse complement.
AAAAATGTCCTCACAGTCGCAGGAAGACCGTTCCACAGAGTGGGTGCACGATAAGAAAAAGCTCTTACTTCTTCACCCTGGGAACACAGAGAAGTCCCGCATCCTGCGACTGCAAAGCCCAGGCCGGCACGTAGGGTTCCACCAGATCAGCCAGATAAAACGGTGCCATGAACAACTTTACGAGTCAATAACAAAACCTTAAAATCTGCTCTCACAGAGACAAGGAGCCAGTGTAAAGATAAAGTACACCACATTATTTGTCTGGTCATAAAGATTTCAAAAAGATATGGTTTGGACCATATATGAATGAATGTTAATGGGGTTAAAAGAGCCACAACAAAAGAAAATAGTCTCAAAGGCCAATTTGTACAAGGTTCAAAAGTTAACGTTGATCCAATTTTGGTCAAAAGTGATGCAAATTATTGATTGAGGTAATAAGATTAATAAATGGAGTCTTTTTGATTATTGAATTCTTCATCTCCAAGATGATGGTCAAACATGGTCGACTTCCATTGGTGTGTATGACACATCTGTATCTATGCATAACAGATGGTGTAAATTATTCCTCTTCAAAACCTTATTGGCTCAACCAATAATTTACATCACTTTTTAACCAAAATTGGAGCAGCTTCATTTTGTATGTAACTGCATATAAAACTTAATTACTGTCTTTAATTCGGGGCAGTTTCCTGCTTTCTTATTCTGGCACTCTGGAATTGGAATATTAAAAGCTTCTGATATTATTCAAAAAATAAATGTGATTGAGTAAACTCTATCACAGCGGGCCTGATGAGAGCAGCTGTAATCCTTGTAAAAGAACCCTATCAGGTGTAGAGATCCCAGGACATGCAGCCAGGAAAAAAGAATTCCTGCAGCTTTGCTCCTCCTCTGCTGCTCAGTCACTGTGTCAATGGAGCACCACAAGGCAGCAAGTACACAGAGTACCAGCCTCTCCTGATGTACTCTTTTTAATACTATTCTTCACCTCCCAAAAAAAAAGGGTTTTCTCTGCTTTGCTCTGTTGTGTAAAGGAGTGTACTTATTTACCTGGAGATTATGACGGTAACTCCTGTGTACATGTGGGTGTAACTGAAAAGGATCGAACGCGCTGGTTAGAGGGTCATCAGGGGATTTCTCAAAGCCTAAAGGTGAGTTACCTGTGTTACGGACGCGGCACACCCGTAGGGCACACCCCCTGCCAGGTGGCTCAAATATGGGAACTCTCATTCCTGTCACATCTTCCATCCATATATATCTATTCTGGAATGTTCAGAGATAAAGCTGAAAGAGGTGAGTTAACTTCAGAACATAAAGCCTTTATTGTTTCATGTCTTGCAGTGTGGCGCGCCTGGAGTCACCGTGCGTAATGTGCTGGCACATTGAGTTTCTGCAGTGGGGTTGTTGAAAATTCTGTAATTCATTAAGTTTGTGTGTGTGTGTGTGTGTGTGTGTGTGTGTGTGTGTGTGTGTGTGTGTGTGTGTGTGTGTGTGTGTGTGTGTGTGTGTGTGTGTGTGTGTGTGTGTAGGGGGGGTGATATTGTTGCCACTCTGAACACATCTGATCCTGTCAGCTCTCAGAAGTACAACAGAGCAGATCCTGATTAGTATTTTGCTGGGAAAACACTTGGGAACACCAGGAGCTGCTTGTCCACGAGGAATGGAAGGAAATAGGGTGTAAAAATTGTGCCAAATCTGCTGTGGTGACCCTAAGTCACCGGGGCATTTCCTCTCTTACGCACACATGCATCCAAAAACCTGCAGCAGTCCTGTTTTTGTGCAATCATGATTATTTTTGCTGCTCTTTTAGCTGTTTTGAGCCGCGTGCATCTGTGCATTTCTACACACAGCTGGTTTTGCAAGTTCGTATTGTTTGTGTCTGCAGAAAAATGGTTCTATGGGAGCATTGTTGCCATAATTCTTACATTGTGTTGCAATGCAAAACCTTCACGGTGTTCTTAACATGGTCATCTCCACAATGATCTGCATCGACAGGCCTTTGTCTTCCTGCCTGTTGGCCGCTATGATACTGGACCTGGTGGAATGTGGGTTCTGAGGCTGGTGCTGTGAATCCAACATGGAGGTGAAGAAAGATGAAGGGCCATGGTCTCCTGCTGCAGCATCATCTGGTCCGTCCAATCCTGCGTGCTACAGGAGCATCTTGATAGTCTTCCTCCTAATCTTCCTCGTCATCGGGGTCTTTGTAGGCCTGCTCATTGGTGGGTCCTCAAACAGTCACAGTCAGTCATCACAAGGAATCACGTGTTAACATGTTAGTGCCACAGGCAACTCAATGAGGGGGGGGGGGGGGGGGGGGGGTCTTGATTGGGCTGCAGCTACACTTAAAATGTGTTTGTTTCTCATTCCTTTATTTGGTATGCCAGCATGACTAAAGTGAATTGTTTCCTTGTCAAACACCTCTGTACAGAACACAGAACCTGATCAAATTAAGAAACAGGTGTTGGCTAAACCTGAGCAGCCTTCATTCTGGCTGTGTCACTTACTGTGTGAGCTGTGTAGTTTTCCTGTTGTTGTGCTTGTTTCCCAAAGTTTCCAAATTTACATTTGTGTCCTGTCAGAAGTATAATTTTTCTTATTTTTAGACAAAAAGGATGTTCTACCAGCCACAGACTCTGTTATCAGGGGTTATTTGTGCAATCACACTTGCACAATATTTTCAGCATTTTCCTGCCAGTGGATCACTGTGTAAATGTAAGATCTGACAGTAATCTAGTCTAAACCTGTTTGATTCATCTGCATGTTTCCAGATATTGTATTTTCCAGAGTACAACACGCATCTGTCAAAAAATGTATCTCGAAAATAAAAAACATATATAAGTCACACCTTTTTCTATATTATCAGCTGGGGTTTGGGGTTTTTGCGCACTACTGCACTGTAAACCCGAACAAGTTAGTAGAACTAAAAAATAGTAAAGCAATTAGTTACCACAAGTTTTGAGTCATAAACTTAAAAGTCAATTGTACCCAAAACTTAAAAGTTTTGATTAAATGCTACTTGTACTTCATGATTACAATTAAATTAAAGTGTCACTAAGTAAAAGTAAGTCTTTTTGGCTGCTTCCTTGTTTTTCACTTGGGGTTGCCAGCAGATGTGAGGTGGATCTGTTATGTTGAGCTGGCACAAGTTTTATGCCAGAGAACCTTCCTGACACAACTCCACATTACATGGAGGAATGTGGCAGGGGTGGGGTTTGAACCAGGAACCTACTGCACTCAAACCAAGTGCACTAACCACTTGTCCACCACCCCTGCTAGAGTTCATTAAAGCCTAGTTCACAAGGCAAGATTTTAAAATTATCTATAGGTTTCAAAAACCCACACACGCGACCACCAGACTTTCTGGTAAGCCATAACAGCTGTTTTGATTTTAGATTCGGCTCTGTACGTCCGTCACCTCACTTTCTGATTGGCTGCACATCACATTCAGCAGGCTGCGAATAGTGAAATGAGAGTTATGGACACGGCCGCCGTGCAAATAGGGTCAGCTTTTCAAAAAAAAAAAAACAGTGACTTATAGTATACTCCAGAAAATATGATAGTTCTTGCCAGCTTCATGTTGAAATATCAGTCATTCAGCTGTCTGTATTTCACAATAGATGGTACACTAAAGCAACAGATTCTAGGTGGCAACAGGGGCCCTGTTAGAAAGATCTGAAATTTATATTTTATATAATACCATGTCACTTTTTCATCATCATTCTGGAAGGTTTTTGCCAACTGTATTTGACAAAAGAAAGCACTAAAGCAGTAGTTTTTACCAGTGTCTCCAGGTGGCAGCAATGCATCACATCTGCTTCTTTAATTAAAAAAATATATATATTGCTAATCTATATTTCAGTGACTGATCAGGAACTAACATTCTTGTCTACTCAGTGTGTTCTACCTACATGCCAAGTTTCAAGTAATTGACATTTGTCTTTCTTGTGTTATTAAAGATTAAATATTCTTGACTCACTGAATGACAGATGTATTTTGGCCCTATAAGCCCTGCAGGGAACAACTGGTATTGCTGTGTGTTAATTACCAACATGTAGCCACTTGAAATACATTTTAATGTACATTTGCACATTGACTACAAACACGACTAAATAATTGCAGCCCCACCCATAAATACATGAAAAATAGCCAGAGCTGTGGTTGCTGCTCATTGTTAAAGCCTTATTATACAGCCCTTTGTCCCAATGATGTAATTAATTATTTATGAGTCATTATTAATCACCATGTCTCCCCTGTTGCTGCAGCATACTTGATGCAGGAGCAGCATTACTTTATAGAGACAATGGAGCTGAAAGGTCTGAAGTATGACCCTGTCCTGCAGGATGAGAACTCTGGCTTCTCTATTGTACTAACCTCAGTTCTGAAATCCAAGGTTAGTTCTTTTTTTAATACTACTCTAACTGCATGTGTGAACAATAGCCACGTTAGTATAAAATGATTCTGATGGACCAATCAGAGGTTCACTGCTGCTCAGCTATACCATTAAAAAACATTTATGTTTACACCACTCAGAATAAAAATACATGAATTATGGATTATCAGTGAAGAAAACTCAAATGAAGCTCCACCAAGGAAGTGGTGGTATGGAGGTTAGAGACTGGATTGTAAGCAGAGGCTCCTACATTTCTACCATTAAGACTCAAGAGACTAGAAACGATTGAAGATGTAATATATAGTCCTACTGTACAGAATATTAGGCCAGTCTTTGGGGCAGGTCACGGTCACGGTGGTGAAGGAGTACATTGAGCTTGAATCCTGTCATCTAAAGAAGGCAGGGGCGGAGCCTACGTCAGGCAACAGACAGGGACCTATGGTGGCACTGGGGTGGAGGAGGTAGTATTTCAGGCCAGCGACTGCAAACAGCAGAGAGATTAGTTAGAAGTGACATTTTTAAAGAATGTTTAAGGTTCTCATTGGTCATGACTTGATGACTAAAAGGGGACCAGCTGCTTTCTTTTAGAGATACAGATGTTACAGATGTGAATCTGAAAGAAAGCCTTGAAATCTGAGTCTTCCTTGTAGAACCCGCACAATGCTACATTTCCCCATCAAACATGAAAAATCACCAACTTACCCTAAAGTAAGGTAATTAATCCCAAATTGCTTTTGGCTTGCACCCTGTGAGGCATCATTATAAAGTGCTTGTGCATCTGCAAAAAGTGTTATAGAAATGCAATTTATTCATTCAAGGACCAAGTGACAGATGAACTTAAATGTTGAATTCCATTGCTAGAGATTGTTTCAACTGCTGCTTCTGTCACCAGGATCTACTAGATCATGGTGACTGACTACAAGTCTGACCTGCACCACAATGAGCATGTGATTGTTCCTTGAAAAGTGTTTATTTCTACTGTCTTCCAGATTCAAAATGTTTTCATTGCCTCATCTGCATCACATCACTACATCAAGTGCAATATTGTTGCCTATGGGTAAGTGAGTGCCAAAACTACTTGTACACTGACAATGGTCGTTATCAACAAGAGGTGCAGCCATGTGGTTTTTCCTGTGTGTTCACAGTAACATCAACGGTGACGTGATGGTAACTTTCAGATTGGTCTTCAGGGTGTCCAAGCTCCAGCAGTATTCAGACTACTTTATTCAGGACTTACTGAGAGCAGGTCTCAGCTTGGCGATGCGCGGGAAGCCACTGGAGGTGCCTCAGTTTGGAGAGATCAAGGCTATAATTTTATTAGGTAATAGAGACGTGCTGTTATCACAACACAAATACCCAACGATGGCACATCATCTTGTTTCCATGTCAGCACTCTAATGTTGTACATCACCTCCACAGGAGCCAGTGGGAAGTCATTCTATGCCATTGGAGATGAGTTACTCGGTGAGTCAACCAAGATTAATCAGCACTTTATATCTATTTAGGATATAACATGGTATGAATTTTTTTCCCTTTTTCTTATCAATACAGATATGAATAATTAATTGGGTAAACACATGACATATGCTTTCCAATAAGTGATCAAGCTCACTATTGAAAATTTAAACAATGAAAAATTCTCCAAAATTTTTCACAATGACATTTTTCCAAGTGCTGCAGTATATCCAGCAGAAGACCACTAATGTGTGCAGTAAATTTTGTCACTACATCTTATAACAATGATGCCGCTGAGAATTTAAACAATGAAAAATTCCCTTAAATGTTTTAAAAAGGCATTTTTCCAAACTGACTGTTGTAGGAGACCACTGATGTGATCAGTGAATTTGGTGACACCACACCTGAATTTATTGGATTTTTTTTCTGGTGTCTCTTTTCGTTTTTGCACTTTGTAGACAGTCCCTACGCTTATATTTCTCAGCCGCCTACTCGTTCAGCTCAGTATTATTTTTCCAGTTCAGAGGACGGCTCATATGGATAAAAATAAGGTTGTAGCTCGTTGTCTACCTTCTTGAAGTTAAAAGCTAGTGTTGTGTGTTTTCTACGTTTCTCTTAAGAGCCGTGAACTTCGAATCTGTGAATATCTTTCTAACTTTACCAGAGTCTCCAGGGGAGGTTTCTGTCCTCCCTGAGTGGACTGTCCCAGTCAAACTGCTCACCTGACACTGTCCCTGGACCGGGACACGCTCAGCGTGGTCGGACGCTTGACACCACAAGCGAGAGCCTGTGGATCACCTCCCCGCCTCACCGGCTGTGGTGACACCTAGAATGCCTTTATTAGAGAGAGTGGCGACAGGATCAGTCAAAAAAAAAAAAAAAACGGTCAACGTGACTCACCGTGCCATCTTGGGGCAAAAATAGCATTGGCTGTTAATGCGTCTGCATGTAAATCTAGCTATTTTATTTATTTATTCGATGAAAATGCCTGGTTGCTGTGCATTTGGATGCACAAATGGTCACAGCAAGGGCTTCAAGATATACAGATCCCTTCAGATCTGAACAAAAGAAAAATTTGGGAAAATAAAGCCAGGTGTGCGGGATGGAAGCATTATCATCAAAGCTTTGCAAGGTAAATTTATTGTTCAGTCCCATGTACAGAAAAACTCAACTAAACGTTGTTGTAGAAACCAGATATTCCCAGTCACCGGACAAAAAAAGTCCCAAAGTTTTTGTATTGTTTTCCATGTAATAAACACCATATGTAACGGATTTTGTACAGCGGATTTTTCGCTCACATCAGATAAAATGTCCAGTCCGATCGCAATGTATTTCCATTAAAAACCCAGAGCAGTCTGGACGTGCATAGTAACAGAGGTACAAATTAAAGTTCAGTGCTCTGACACTCGCCGATTTGAGGAAAGTGGGACCGGAGTCATTTCTGTGATTAAAAGTCAGACCTTTTAGTTTTTTCAATCGGTGTTTAGACTCGGACCCACAGCCTGACATGTACCTGTTAAATCAAACACAAAAGGCTGTGATTTGACACTTTTCTGCTTTTAATCCTTCGTTTCCCATCATATTATAATAGTATTTATAGTGTGCATGGTGATAAATCGATCAGAAAAGTCCACACATTTACAGCACAAAGTCAGTAAAAGAGGAAAATGTACAGCTTACCTTTGATTTGGAGGTGTTGATTGTAGAAAGAAAAGCTTGTTGAGGGTCAAATTAGTCCATATGAAGCATAATCCAGAGACGGAGAACTTTAAAACTGTCACGCACATCATTCCATGAGACTGCGTTAAAGAGCAGCAGCTGAATAAATCAGGCTTTAAATTAATTATATAAATCATGATAAATTGTAAATTTATCTAAATTTAATAGCTTCACGATTTTTCTATTTATTTTGATAGCACCTGTACCTGGATGTGTTGCTGTATGTGGTTAAATGATTAAAAAAAATGTTGAAAACATAAAAGGTCCATTCAGTGGTTCAGTACAGTTGGAACCAAAATGGCGCCATGTTCTGAGTTGACGTCACTCTCCAATCAAGGCACTCTAACCCCCCCGGCTGCCAAAAAAAAAAAAATAAATAAACTAAACTACTTAAACTGAAAAAAATATATATTTTTTTCAGTTTAAGTAGTATATATATTATGATTGATATTCACATTTTGCGAGACCTGCATTCACGTTTTGGGAAATATTTTTTAAGTATTCACATTTTGCAATAAAGTAGAGAAGCTTGAATCTTCGACTGGACTGGGTTGCTTGACGCGAGGATGTTTCACTTCAAATCGCAGAAGCTTCCTCAGCTAAAATTCTTGCTCTGGAAGTCTGACTTCTGTCTGACTCTTGTAGAGACGAATGAACAGAAGCCAACAAAAGCTGGAGTTTTAAACCTAACCAGACCCCTCCTACTGAGAGGCAGACTGCTATAGGCTAGTGACTAAACAATAGCTCTAATTAGCAACTATTGTGCTCTAGTTAGCACTCTCCTAATGATAGGGCAGCTGTCCCTCCTAATGAAGGGATGGATGCCTTTCTTGATGGCTCCCTTGATGACTCTCCTGATGACGTGAATGACTCATTACCATGAACAAAAGACTGAAACTCCTTTGACCTGAGTACCCCATTGTAAACAGGGGACAAAGCGTGTCTCAGACCCCCTGCCTGGTTAAGGCTGGGTTTCAAACGTTTCACAAAGAATGCCTCCTTGACCCCTCTCTCAAACCATTTCTTCTCTCTGGCTAATATTTTAACTTCCTTGTCCTGAAACGTGTGGTTAGTGTCTTTAAGGTGGAGATGAACTGCAGACTGAAGTCCACTGGCGCCCTCTCTGCGGTGCTGGTATAGTCTTTTGTGTAAAGGTTGCTTAGTCTCACCTATGTAGTGTTCATTACAGTTTTCCTGACATCTGATAGAATACACTACATTGCTCTGTTTGTAACTAGGGATCATGTCCTTAGGGTGAACTAATTTCTGTCTCAAGGTGTTAATCGGTTTAAAGTAAACTGGGATTTTGTGCTGTCTGAAGATCCTCTGTAGTTTTTCCCCACTCCTGCTAAATAAGGGAGAGACACTCCTCTTCTTCTTATCTCCGTCTCCTGTCTATCTGGTCTCTTTGAACTCTGGGACTTCTGCACTTTGTCCAGGGACCATCGTGGGTACCCACATACTGTGAGGGCTTTCCGGACACGTTGTTGTTCTTTAGCCCTTCCCTCTGCAGTTGTGGGCACCTGTAGGGCTCTGTGTTGAACAGAGGGAAGGGCAGAGGAAGCTTCTGCGATTTGAGGAGAAACGTCCTTGTGTCAAGCAACCCAGTCCAGTTGAAGACTCAAGCTTCTCTACTATGGAAACCACCTGGACAACTGAGACCCTACACAGAAATTTTGCAATAAACCGTTTGCGGATGATTTATAATTTGCAGCTGATTCACATTTTGGAGGTAAACAGGGTGAAAAGGTACACTAGCTCCATCATACGATTATATCACGATGCACCTGTCAAGATTGGTACATATCATGATACATAATTGCATCACTTTTCACACTAATTATGTAGAAACTAATCTTTTGTGAAAGTTTTAACCTTAAAGACACAAATTATTCTGAAGTATAAATTCTGTTACCTGTTTCCTATTTGCATATTTTATAAATCATTGACAATTCTTTTGCAAGAAGTCGTTATTTCTTCTGTCCAGTTGTTGACTTTTAATGGTATCACAATACTAATTTTTAAGAAATACAATTTTAATCCTACACATTCATCGATATTGTCACTATGAATACACAGTGGTTGTGTTACTGGCCACCAAACCTCAGCTTTGGAAATAAAAGAAATTGACGAACGTGCTGATTTCAAGCTACATTTAATGACATCCACAGCTGCTCCTAATTTCCATCATGCATGTGATGATAAGTTTCTTTCCTGCTGTATGGCCGGCAGGTGACAGACAGGTATATTTATAAGCAAAACAAACCTGCTTTTTCCTATTGATCTGGGGTATCAAAGTGAATTATTGATTGATCAGTTTGTCCTTTCAGCTTTTGCTCGAGGTTGCCACAGTAGCAGCAGATCTGATACGAATCTGCATGTTGCTTTGGGGAAAGTTTAATGTCGGATGCCCTTCCTGACACAACTGCTCAGTACATGGAGAATGGACATGGTCTTAATCCAGGATCCTTTTGTTGTGGAAGCAAATGCATTAACCACTTGGTATCAATTTGTTCTTGTTATATGCTCTTTTAATTTGGAGACTTACAACCCCAATTCCAGTGAAGTTGGGGCATTGTGTAAAATGTAAATAAAAACAGAATACAATGATTTGCAAATCCTCTTCAACCTATATTCAACTGAATACACCACAAAGATATTTAATGTTCAAACTGATAAATTTTATTGTTTTTGTGCAAATATTTGCTTATTTTGAAATGGATGCCTGCAACACATTTCATAAAAGCTGTGACAGTGGTATGTTTACCACTGTGTTACATCACCTTTCCTTCTAACAACACTCAATAAGTGCTTGGAAACTGAGGACACTCATGATTGGGTATAAAAGGAGCATCCCCAAAAGTCTCACCCGTTCACAAGCAAAGATGGGGCGAGGATCACCACTTTGTGAACAACTGCATGAAAAAATAGTCCAAACATTTAAGAACAATGTTTCTCAATGTTCAATTACAAGGAATTTAGGGATTCCATCATCTACAGTCCGTAATATAATCACAAAATTCATAGATTCTGGAGAACTTTCTACACGTAAGGGGCAAGGCCGAAAGCCAACACTGAATGCCCGTGACCTTTGATCCCTCAGGCGGCACTGCATTAAAAATCAACATCATTGTGTAAAGGATCTCACCGCGTGGGCTCAGGAACACTTCAGAAAACCATTGTCAGTTAACACCGTTCGTCGCTACATCTACAAGTGCAAGTTCAAACTCTACCTTGCAAAGCAAAAGCCATACATCAACAACATCCAGAATTTGAAATGGACAGACGCAAAGTGGAAAAGTGTGCTGTGGTCGGATGAGTCCACATTTCAAATAGTTTTTGGAAATCATGGACGTCATGTCCTCTGGACAAAAGAGGAAAAAGACCATCCAGCACAAAGTTCAAAAGCCACCATTTGTGTTGGTATGGGGGTGTGTTAGTGCCCATGGCACGGGCAACTTACACATCTGTGATGGCACCATCAATGCTGAAAGGTACATCCAGGTTTGGAGCAACACATGTTGCCATCCAAGCGTCTTTTTCAGGGATAGTCCCTGCTTATTTCAGCAAGACAATGCCAAGCCACATTCTGCACCTGTTACAACAGAGTGGCTTTGTAGTAATAGAGTGCGGATACTAAACTGGCCTACCTGCAGTCCAGACCTGTCGCCCATTGAAAATGTGGTGTATTGTAGCGGGTGCACTCTGCGTTGTGTTGTTATGACTCCGCCCATTCACTCCCCTCGGGACGCAAACTCACAATCCTTGGCATGGGAGCCGGACTCTCTAACCAGAAGGCTAAAACCAGAAGGCTAAAACCCAGGGCTCTGGCCTTGTGACCACAGAATCCTTTTGAGCTGTTGGGAGTGAGGTTTACTAACTACATCTGCACAGCGACACCTGCTGGCCTCCATTACACATTACGAAGTGCAAAATACAACAACAGAGACCCCAGACTGTTGAACAACTGAAGTCACACATCAAGTAAGAATGGGAAAGAATTCCACCTACAAAGCTTCAACAATTATAATGTTTAACAATAATATAATGTTTATAATGTTTATGTTAAACAATATAATGTTTAAGCGTGCTTGTCTCATCTGCAAAACTCTCCATGGCCTAGTCCCACCTCCTCTGGAGGAATTTATTAGACAGAGATCCTAACCTCAGGACTCGGTCTGCTTCTAGAGGGGACTGTGAGGTGCCCCTCAGATGAACTGCCACAGGACAAAACACCATCTCTGTGAAGGGTTGTACAAACTGGAATAGCCTTCCAACAAGGATACGAGACAGTCCCACCCTGAGTGCTTTTAAAAATGACCTTAAAAAATGGCTCAAAAGCAATCAAACCTGTCAACACAGGTGAGATGTATTGTACATAATCTCATGTTTTGTTTTAATTTATTTATTGTAATTGTTTGTTGTTGTGTGTCTGAGGACTACAGATGGAAAGTAGCTTTTAGCTAAATCTGGCATATTTTCACTAAGGCATGAAAATATACAAAGTGTTCATTAATGTGCATTGTCCTCATCAAATAAACAATAAATAAATAAATAAATTAGTGTCCTCAGTTCCCAAACGCTTATTGAGGTATGTTAGAAGGAAAGGTAGTTAAAGGTGCCACTGTCCCAGCTCTTTTGAAACATGTTGCAGGCATCCATTTCAAAATGAGCAAATATTTGCACAAAAACAATAAAGTTTATCAGTTTGAACATTAAATATATTGTTTTTATGGTGTATTTAATTGAATATAGGTAGAAGAGGATTTGCAAATCATTGTATTCTGTTTTTATTTACATTTTTCACACCATCCCAACTTCATTGGAATTGGGGTTGTACAAAATAATAAGAGCGAAGCGTCATGCAGCGGGGCGAAGCTCACTCATGGTACAGGGCGTCCTAAACAGGAAGTGCCAAAATTCAAGTCCACAGTAAAACAGGAAATGTTCAAATGTCAAACACTTCCTGGATTGACAGATGAGATCCCATGGAATCTCATGGGAACTCAGTGGCAAGCTCACAGTCAAACAGGAAGGGCCAATAAATCTTTTTTTAGTATTATTATTAATTAAGAAGAAATTGAATTACAACATCTCGTAGAGGAGACAAATACTCAAACAAAAACAGACAAAAATAAAAACAAACAAACCTTGTGGATTTTACACGCCAGCTTAGATTTCACTTTTTGGAGAGACAAGAAAAATAATTTAAAGTCATTAACAAAACCTACAAAGGAGGACTTATTGTTTCTCCATTTACAACAGTGAATATAATATTTACCCATGAGTTTGACAATATGTATACCACATCAGAAATAGAAGACTTTAGGTTGTCCATATAAAAAAGAATGTGAGAGATGACAAACGGTAACATATCAGTTATTTTCACAGATAACCACTCATTGATATCCAGCCAAAACTTCCTGGATGCAGGGCATAAATAAAACATATGTTCTAAGGTTTCCTCAGCTACATTACAGAAGGCACAAGGCTCTACTTCAAACCCAAATCTTTTAAGGAAATCAGCAACTGGATAGATTTTATTTATTATTTTAAAGTGAGTTTCTTTTACCTTAGGTGAAACAGGCCACTTCACATAATTTGTGTGAGCCTTTTCCATAACTGACAAGGACACTTCATCAGTTGTTCTGAACAAGGCTCTGTTGAAGTTATGGAACAGCTCTACTTTAAAGGCTACACTAACAAATCTGTTATCACATTTCTGCTTGTTTATGTACATTTCATCTATGATTAACTGAGGTAAATGAGCATTAGAATTCTTAATATTTTGTATCAATCTAATCAAAGGCAGGGGGATAGCCTTGCAGATTTTATTATATTCATATTGAGAACATTTTAACTTATATTTAGATGAAAAGACACTATAATTCAAAAATTCACCATCCCCATCCATTATATCGGTAGGAAACCAAATGTCTCTCTCATACCAGTCCTTCTTAAAAAGTGATTTTCTATTGATGTTAATAACTCTGTTATAACATAAGGTTGCTCCATGAGGTGAAAAATTATGCGTAAATATCATTTTCCAAAAGTAAAGAATCTGTTTATGAAATTTTGAAAGTTTCAAAGGAATCTTACTGATATCAAAATCACATTTTAAAAGAAAATCAAATCCTCCAACTTTATTGAACAGTGATCTAGGTATGTGGAACCACATAGAATCAGACTGGGCCAAAAAGGTTTTAATCCTTTTAACCTTCCCAACCATTGTTTCAAAATCTGGAGCTCTGATACCACCTTCTTTATACTCTTTAATAAGCTGTGATCTTTTGATGTAATGTGTTTTATTCTTCCACAGAAATTGAAAAATAATAGAGTTGGCTTTTTTTAATATTGTTGGGAGAAATATAAAGTGAATGACAAGGGTAGATCAAATTTGAAATGCCATCTGCTTTGGAAAGAATCACTCTGCCAAAAATGGTTAGGTCTCTGGATAACCAGCAGCTAAAGTTTCTTTTCATATCTGATATTTTTATAGAGATATTGGTGTCCTCTCTTCTGAGTATGTTTTTGGACATTGTTAGTCCAAGGTATTTAACTTCAGATTCAACTCTAATTGAAGCAATAGAAGAATCTGTGCATGTATGTAAAGGAAGCAATTCACACTTTTTAGTATTAAGGGTTAGCCCTGATGCATTAGAAAAAATATTAATTATGTTTAAAGCTTTTTCAACCATACATTTATCTTTGAGGAAGATGGCTGTATCATCAGCAAACTGGCTAATTTTGAATTCTTTGTCAAAAATCGTAATACCAATTAAATCCTGACTATTATTAATGAGCAATGCTAATAGTTGAGTAGTCAAAATAAATAATTTAGGTGAAGTTGAGGCCGTGGCCCACTTCAATTACTAATAACATGAATTAAAAGAGTAAAAAGCGTAAAACAAAACTGCACCAGTATGCTAGCCATATGAAAGGGAAAATAAGTGTGTCTTAAGTCTGGACTTGAAAGTCTCCACAGAATCTGATTGTTTTATTGACACAGGGAGATCATTCCACAGGACAGGTGCACGATAAGAGAAAGCTCTGTGACCCGCAGACTTCTTATTCACCTTAGGGACACAAAGTAGTCCTGCACCCTGAGAACGTAAGGCCCGGGCCGGTACGTAAGGTTTAATTAGGTCAGCTAGGTAGAGAGGTGCCAGTCCATGAATAATTTTATAGGTTAGTAGCAGAACCTTAAAATCTGGTCTCACTGGGACAGGAAGCCAGTGAAGAGACGCCAAAATGGATGTAATGTGGTTGAACTTTCTGCTTCATGTCAAAAGTCTGGCTGCAGCATTTTGAACCAATTGCAGAGCCCTAATGCTAGACTGCGGTAAACCAGAAAATAGAACATTGCAGTAGTCCAATCTAGAAGAGATGAACGCATGGATCAGGGTCTCAGCATCAGCCATAGACAGGATGGGATGAAAAAGTTCTAATCCACTTTAGTAGAAATAGAAGAATGTTTGATTTTAACTGAACACATCATTTGAACTATGGACTTCTAATCACACCAAACTTATATTGGTGAGTAAATGACCGTATTTTATGTCAGAAATGAGGTCCAGGTTGTTAAAAGCATCATTTCTCCTTTAATTCGGGTTGCCATGTCTTTAAGAGTGCAAATATTTTTAAGGTAACAGACAATAACTGGTTCTCTGTTAGCTTATTCGTGCAGCAGATAACTGAAACAATCCTTCAAATGGTGATACAAGCATCAAATTCAGCACAAATACAGTTGGAGCAAAATTAATGGAACAACTTTAACTTTTGACCCCTGTTACAAACTGAAATTGACCTTTGTCACCATTCTTATCCCTTATCATGTTTCCATCTCCTGACTTGAGGAGCTTTTCCAGGCATGTGAGAGGCAAATAAAGAAAAATGCTTAAAAAGGCGAGGGGTCTGGGGGGAACAAGCTGAAAGGTTTTTGCTATGCTAATGCTCTGCTGAAGCATTTACTCAAAATAAAGTCTGAAGGACCTAAATGACATTTACTCTACTGACTGAATTGGATTGTAATCACGGTGCATTTAAACACGCACAGCAAGTGGATCACTTTAGGGCACGTTCATATAAACAGGACAATCTGATCCACCAATCGGATAGAATTCAATCAGATCAGAAATAAAGTGTCCATGTAAACGTAGCTGTGGTGAGATGCTGACGAGCCTCGCTCATTCATGTCCGTGACATATGCATATTAGCGTTTCTTGTTTTTCAGTTATTGTTGATGAGGTGGCCTCAGTTATCTATATCTATTCATTCACTTAATGCAAATTACTCCTGCAGATTTGGAGATTTTTCTGTCAAAAAAAAAATAATACTAATAATTTTGTGACCCCGAACAATAACGCAAGCAGCTGAACTGACAACAACTCCTCTGTAACTCTTCTTCCACCCCCCACAGCTAGGTGTCGTGACGACACCTTCATTTGTGATGACGGGGAATGTGTCACCAAATTAAATCCAGAGTGTGACTTCATCCCCGACTGTGCAGATGGCTCTGATGAAGCTCGCTGCGGTGAGTGGCCTCTCAAACACTGCAGGTCCAGAGTTGGACTGTTTCCTTCCGTTACTGATAACAGACATGTATGAAACATCTTCCCCACGATGCTCGACTGGCAGAATGCGGCACTCGTCCTGCCTTGGGGAGGCGCATTGTGGGTGGTGAGGATGCTCGACACGGGGAACTGCCCTGGCAGGTCAGTCTGAGGCTCCATGACCATCACATCTGCGGGGCCTCTATCATCAGCGAGCGTTGGCTGGTCAGCGCAGCCCACTGCTTTGAGAGGTAAGCGGCAGTTAAGACTAAGTTATCAAACTATAATTTGAAAGGTGTGTCTGTCTGCGTGTTCCATTTCTCCTCTGAGGTGCCTGCTCCAGTTTACACTAAACTTGCTGTGTGCATGGTTGACCTCACAGATATCCATGAGGGGTTTGTTTTGGCAAATGACAAGGTCACTGGGGTCAAAGGTCTAAATTTTTTAGAGTCTGTCTGTTTGACCTCATATTCCATCCAGGTCTTTTGCCAGATTTCCACCAAATTTGACATGTGGGTACAGTCAACTATAGTATTGCCATTAAAAGGGTTTCGTATGGCAAACGTCAGGGACAATGGGATCTAAATATCAAAATTATGATTTTTCACTCCAAAATTCAACAAATGTGGCACATATGTAAGTGGGATGTGGAATTACTCAGATGTCATCAAATCTGCAAAGCATCAATCATTGGGATTAAGGTCATTGGGGGCAAATGTCAAAACGGACATTTTTCACTCCAATTTACATCGAACCTGATAAACATTACAGGGCAGCCCAGTCTCATGCTTTTGTGTGTGTGTGTGTGTGTGTGTGTGTGTGTGTGTGTGTGTGTGTGTGTGTGTGTGTGTGTGTGTGTGTGTGTGTGTGTGTGTGTGTGTGTGTGTGTGTGTGTGTCATACCATCACGAAATTTGTCACATTTTCATTACACTGTGTAATGAATAACAAGTGTAACAAGTTTTTTCATTAGTTCTAACCCTACCCCTGACCTTAACCCTAACCCAAAGCATAACCCCCACCCCCCCACCCCCATGCATCACCCTGCATGTCTTGATATAGTGCATCCAGAAATTGTTCAGTGATTCACTTTTTCCAAATTTTGTTATGTCACAGCCTTATTCCAAAAAGGATGATTTTTTTTTTCAAAGTTCTACACACAATACCCCATAATGACAATGTGAAAAAAGTTTTGTTTGAGGTTTTTGCAAATTTATTAAACATAAAAACTAAGAAATCACATGTACATATGTATTCACAGACTTTGCCATGAAGCTCAAAATTGAGCACAGGTGCATCCTGTTTCCACTGATCATCCTTGAGATGATGCTACAGCTTAATTGGAGTGCACCTGTGGTAAATTCAGTTGATTGATCATGATTTGGAAAGGCACACACCTGTCTACTTATAAGGTCAAACCGTTGACAGTGCATGTCAGAGCACAAACCAAGTACAAAGGCAAAGGAATTGTCTGTAGACCTATGAGACAGGATTGTCCCGAGGCACAAATCTGGGGAAGTGTACAGAAACATTTCTGCTGCTTTGAAGGTCCCAATAAGCACAGTGGCTTCCATCATCTCTAAATGGAAGAAGTTCGGATCCACCAGGAGTCTTCCTAGAGCTGGCTGCCCATCTTAACTGAGCGATCAGGGCAGAAGGGCCTTAGTCAGGGAGGTGACCAAGAACCCGATGGCTACTCTGTCAGAGCTCCAGCATTCCTCTGTGGAGAGGGGAGAACCTTCCAGAAGGACAACCGTCTCTGCAGCAATCCACCAATCAGGCCTGTATGGTAGAGTGGTCTGACGGAAGCCACTCCTTAGGTAAAGGCACATGGCAGCCTGCAGAAATGTACAGAGACATCCTGGATGAAAACCTGCTCCAGAGTGCTCTTGACCTCAGACTGGGGCGACGGTTTATCTTTCAGCAGGACAATGACCCTAAGGACACAGATAAGATATCAAAGGAGTAACTTCAGGACAACTCTGTGAATGTCCTTGAGTGGCCCAGCCAGAGCCCAGACCTGAATCTGAATGGCTGTGCACCAACGCTCCCCATCTAACCTGATGGAGCTTGATAAATGGTAAATGGACTGCATTTATATAGCGCTTTTCCATATGCATCAGACGCTCAAAGCGCTTTACAAAAATGTCTCACATTCAGTCCAATGTCAGGGTGCTGTCATACAAGGTGCTCACTACACACCGGGAGCAACTAGGGGATTAAGGACCTTGTCCAACAGCCCTTAGTAATTTTCCGGTCAGCTGGGATTTGAATCAAGCATCCTCTGGTCTCAAGCCCAATGCTTAACCACTAGACCATCACTTCCCCCTCCTTGATGGTCCCTCCTTCCAAAGAGGAATGGGCAAAACTGTCCAAAGATAGGTGCACCAATCTTGTGGCATCATATTCAAGAAGATTTGAGGCTGTAATTGCTGCCAAAGGTGCATCAACAAAGTATTGAGCAAAGGGTGTGAATACTTATGTACACGTGATTTCTTAGATTTTTATCTTTAATAAATTTGCAAATGAAACAATAAAAAAGCTTACA
Source organism: Thalassophryne amazonica (assembly GCF_902500255.1). NCBI lineage: Eukaryota > Metazoa > Chordata > Actinopteri > Batrachoidiformes > Batrachoididae > Thalassophryne > Thalassophryne amazonica. The sequence continues at coordinate 39,228,666 of NC_047112.1, read as the reverse complement.
CACCTATTCCTTTGTTACTTCCTTTAATGTGACAACGTTTCGATCTCACTGGATCAGATGACCAGAGGAAGATCCAGTGGGATAGAAACTTTGTCACATTAAAGAAAGTAACAAAGTGTGCAGGCTTTTTTATTGTTTCATGTCCACTGCAGGAGCCTTGCACCTGGTGATGTGCATCGTATATCTACACTGATTGATTGTTAATTAATGGATTTAGGTCAACCAGATGTCAATCACTGAGGAGAAGGTGAAGGTCACTGGGGTCAATGACAGATTTCATTTGCTGTTGTTGTCTTCATGCCAATTGATACAATTATTAAGGTTGTAACTAACAATTATTTTCATAATCGGTGAATTAATTGATTTTAGTTGTTGTGTCCATTAAATGTCAAATTAGCGTGTTGACCGTGGGGATCCAAGGGCTGTGGATTGGGTAGTGTTTATAAAATAGGCAGCTTTTTATGCAAATTATGCAAAGTTTCTATCATGAGTTGGAATGGTGTGTGAGTCCAGAATGTTTTTAGAACTTTAGACGTTAGACCTCAACAGTTTTTAGAGGAAGAACTCAACCCTTTTATTTCCTGTTAGACAGACGGATGGACGCAAAGTCTTCATAATACCCGTTGGCCATGTTTTGTCCTTGGGTAAAAATGACTCAAAATGATTCATCGATTATCAACTAGTTGTCATTTGATAGTCAGTTAATCACTGCATGTCTGTTCCAGCACAGTTGGCCCATTCTCGAGCCAACTGTGCTGGAAATTATAAATCTCTCATTAACTTCTGGATCTGTTCCTAAATGTTTCAAGCCTGCAGTGATTAAACCATTACTTAAGAAATCCAATCTCGACCCTAGTGTATTGAAAAATTATAGACCGATATCAAATCTATCATTTTGTTCTAAAATCCTGGAAAAAGTGGTTTCGCGACAGCTCGTGGACTACCTCACTGAGAATAATCTTTTTGAGCCACTGCAGTCTGCTTTTAGAAAATATCACTCCGCAGAGACAGCACTTACTAAAGTAGTGAATGACCTTTTGCGAGCAATGGACTCAGATACCACTAGAGTCTTGGTGCTGCTCGATCTTAGTGCTGCGTTTGATACTGTGGATCATCATATTTTACTCAATAGGCTGGAGAATCACTTTGGGATTACTGGAACTGCTCTTGCATGGTTGATGCCATACCTGTCCAGTCGTTCTTACTGTGTATTGTGTAATGGCACCTCCTCTGATTGTAGGGACATGAAGTTTGGGGTTCCACAGGGATCCGTTTTAGGCCCCCTGCTTTTTTCCCTTTATGTAGCACCCCTTGGGAATATACTGCGGCGCTTTGGGATTCCCTTTCATTGCTGTGCTGATAACACTCAATTGTACATGCCAATAACTGCTGGTAATCTCATTCACATAAAATCTTTGGAAGATTGCCTTGCATCAGTAAGACGTTGGATGTCTAGTAACTTCCTACTTTTAAATTCTGATAAGACTGAAGTTATGGTTCTTGGTCCAGTGAGGTATCGGCATCAATTTGATCAGCTAGCACTTAGCTTAGGTTCGTGTGTTATACATCATACGGATAAAGTGAGGAACCTTGGAGTAATTTTTGATCCTACGTTGTCCTTTGCTCTCCACATTAGAGACATTACGAGGACTGCTTTCTTCCATTTACGAAATATAGTGAAGATTCGTCCCATCCTGTCTATGGCTGATGCTGAGACTTTGATTTATGCATTTGTCTCTTCTAGATTGGACTATTGTAATGCTCTATTTTCTGGCTTAGCACAGTCCAGGATTAGGGGTCTTCAACTGGTTCAAAATGCTGCTGCTAGACTTTTGACACAAAGCAGAAAGTTTGACCACATTACGCCCGTTTTAGTGTCCCTGCACTGGCTTCCAGTTGCTGCAAGATCGGATTTTAAAGTCGTGTTATTAGTTTATAAAATTGTTCATGGACTTGCACCTCCCTATCTGGCTGACCTGGTAAGCCCCTATGTACCAGCTCGGGCCCTGCGTTCTCAGGGTGCAGGACTTCTATGTGTTCCCAGGGTGAATAAAAGTCTGCCGGTCACAGAGCTTTCTCCTACTGTGCCCCAGCTCTGTGGAACGATCTCCCGGCACACATTCGGCAGTCGGATACTGTGGAGACTTTAAGTCACGTTTAAAGACTCATTTGTTTTCCCTGTTTTATCATTAGTGTTATGATGTGTTTTTATTCTTGTATTCTTTTATGGTCATCTTTTTATTGTGTTTTTAATTTTTAATTGTTTTTTCATGTTGTGTGACGCGCCTTGAGAAGATTTCATCTTGAATTGGCGCTATATAAATTAATAAATTTGAATTTGAAAGTCTAAATATTACCTCATAATTTCTAAATTGATCAAGTCTTTCTGAGACAAACTGTTTTTGTCACATCTGCTTTTAGCCACAATGACCCCAGTGAGTGGACAGCCCTGGTAGGAGCCAGCATGGTGAGCGGCGAGGAGCCGGAGTCCAAAACAATTCACATCAAGTCACTGGTGGTGTCTCCAGACTACAACCCTCTGACCACTGACTCTGATGTGACTGTGCTGGAGCTGGAGACGCCTCTCACCTTCAGCCCTTATATCCAGCCTGTCTGCCTGCCGTCTCCAGCTCATGTCTTTTCACCGGGTCAGAGCTGTGTGGTGTCAGGGTGGGGCGCTCTGCAACAGCACCTCAGTGAGTACGTGTGCAGGACCAGAGATCCACACAGCAGCAAGTGTTCAATTTTTAAGTTAAATTGAGATCAAAGAGAGTTTGTTGTATTTGTGCGGATTACCGTATATTTCATAATGTTTTGACATCAGTAATGTACAGTATGGCTTTTAACTTAGTTGCGCAGGCTGCCATAGGACACAGGATCTCCAACAAGTTGTCACTGTTCAATGCTTGCATGGACTGGGTGTTGGGGAGGGTTATGTAGGATTACTGACCTTAACTTTATGGATAATTCTATGATCTTTGTGGACTCAGTAGATGATTCTACTTATTGAAGCACTTGAGAGTCTGAGTGAGGAATTGAAGTGTCTGAGCTTCTGATTGTCCTGGATCAAGACTAAGATCCAGGTTTCAGTGACTTCTTGGACTCAGCCTTCAGAGGTGTATCTGTATGCAATGAAAATGTTGAATTTGTAGAGACATTCACTTACATTGGGAGTGACACTCATATCCAGGGTCCTTGACGTTTTAAGAGACACCCTGCAAAGGCTCATGGAGGCATGAGGTTGCTGGACAAAGATGTTTGGCAACACTGCTACCTTTGCTACAAAATGATGGTCCAGGTCTTTAAGGTCCTGGTGGTTCCTGTCTTACTGTAAAGTTGTAAGTCTTTGACACAAAGAGTGACTTAAGATGAAGACTGGATGTGTCAAAATGAACGTTACCTCAGGAGACTCAGATGAGAAGTATCACTTGCATTCTGAGGGAATGTCAGCTCCAATATTTTGGCCATGTGGTACTTTTCACTGTGCATGATCCATTGCACAGGTGGCTTAGTGTGGGTGACCCCAGCAGCTGGAAAAGTCAAGAGGATGCCCATGTTTCACCTGGCTGTAATAGATAGATGGTTACTTTTGAGGGGTGGGAATGGACTGGTTGTCTGTCTGGGTGGTTCCCATCCAGTACATAGGGCAGTTCTGTAGTGTGGTGGATGTGGCGATGTGTGGCATCTCCCAAACTTGACCTTACCTAAGTAATGCACAGCTAGTCTTACTGTATTATTGAACAATATACGTATGCATGTTGGTGTAAAACTTGTGCCAAATCAACATGCAGATCCACCTCAGATCTGCTGCGGCAACGCCGACTGAAACAAGGGCAGCATGCATGGAACAGCCATACAGAAATTGCGAATACAGTCAAAGGGTGGCATAGGAAAGCCCTACTGACACATGGGAAAGACCACAATCTGGGATCCTTTTGGTGGCACAAAAGACCAAAAGAGTTTGGGCAGTGTTTTGGGTGGTGTCTATCTTGATTACCGCAGACTGTTCCCTAATAGCTATGTCTCTTGTCAACTTAGTGTGGGGGTGCCCTATTTGCCCATATTTTTGTAACACATCAAGGCCCCTAACTGTGTTGTAGGGCTGTTGAAGCTGATTGGTGAGCTGGGATGGTACTATTCTGAGTCTCACTGCAGTGCAAGAAGTTGAAAATCTTACACATGATTTCATATTATAACTCAATATTTTTGACATACTTGAACAATGTTTTCCAGCACAAATATTATTTGATACCCAACACTAATGCCTTATAATAACACTGCACACATCTCCAATGTGCCCTTAATTGTTTGTGTGGCGACTGAAGAATTAAAAAATGTATTATTATTATTTTTCATCACATTGCAGTCATTAATTTTCTATACCCACTTGCTGCAGTTAAGGGTGATGGGGGCTGGAGCTTATCCCAGGAGACATAGGGCGAGAAGCGCGGTACACCCTGGACAGGACACCATTATATCGCAGGGCCACATATAGACAAACAAACCCATTCACAGCCGCCCACTCACCTATGGTCAATTTAAGGATACCAATCCACCTAACCTGCATGGTTAGGTGGATTGGGAAGAAGCCTGGAGGGAACCCAGGCAAACATGGGAAGAACATGCAAACTTAATGCAGAAAGGCCCAGAGAGGAAGCGATCCTAGGACCTTTTTGCTGTGAGGCAACAATGCAAACCACTAATCCACCATGGTGACCCATCACATTACATAAATTATGCAAATAATAGGTTGTCCAGAAAGCACAGCCAATTTAATAGGAACCCTAATTCATAAGAAATTGCATGTTGGTGATCATTTCAGTTTTATTAGAGGTGACTTTGCTTGCCCAACTAGTCTGCATGGGTTTTGTGGATTTAGAATTGGCCTATGACCGGGTCCCTCAGGGCGTGTTCCAAAGGTATGGAGTACTGGGACCACTGCGATGCACAATCTGGTCTCTATATGACAAAGTGGGAGTTGTGTCTGTATTCTTGGCATCACATTCAGACCTATTTGTGGTGAGTGTTGGACTCCAACAGGGCTGCCCCTTGTCACCAAATTTATTCCTGATTTTCATAGACAGGACTTCTTGGTGCAGTCAGGGAGTATATCAGGATCAGGGGAGGTTATTGACCTAACTTCAAGTATCTCTGAGTCTAGTTCATGAGTGGGGGTAAGTGTAAGTGTGAGATTGATAGACGGATTGGGGATCTGTCTGATGTTCTGTGGACGCTGTACCAAACTGTTGTGGTGAAGAAAGGCCTGAGCCAGAAGATGAGACTTTATTTGCCGGTTAATGTACGCTCCTCGCTTCACTTATGGTCATGAATTTTGGGTACTTGCACTCAGAGACAGGGTGACAAGTTTGAATTTCTGGGAGGGCCTGCTTTTTCACACCAAAGTGAGCCAACCGATGTGCTGCTGGTGAGAATGCCTCCTGGTTGTCTCCCTTGGGAGGTCTTACAGACATGTCCAACTGAGAGGAGGCCCTGGGGAAGACCCAGGACACAATGGAGGGATTATATTCCCAGCTGCCTTGGAAACCCCTCAGGATTCCCCAGGAAGAGTTTGTGGACTTGACAGATTGGCATCCTGTCCAGGGTGAGCCCTGTCTCATGCCGTATGACTGCTGGGACAGGCTCCAGCCCCCCGTGACCCTTAATTGGAGCAAGCGGTTGAAGATGAGTGTGTGTGAGTTTGTGGACTTTGTTGAAGATGGGGAATGCGGGATGAGATCTTGGTCTGCTGCTACCGTGACCCAGACCTGGATAAGCGGCACCAAATTATTGAGGAAATGAATGATTGTCTCAGTCTGTGTACATTTCATGAATCAAATTTTCTTCAATCTCTTATTCAGTTTTTAAACAAAGAATTTTATGAGAAAACTTTGGAGGTCATCTGTGAATTGTATGTTATTGACGTGTGGTATGCTGTCCTTCAGCTGACGTGCCTCCCATCCTGCAGAAGGCTGTGGTGAAAATCATCGACTCCAAAGTGTGCAATAAGTCATCTGTGTACAGAGGTGCTGTGACACACAACATGATGTGTGCTGGATTCCTGCAGGGGAAAGTGGACTCCTGTCAGGTCAGTGTTCAGCTGACATTTGACAGGAATTTTGTGACAAAGAGTGGCTTTAAACGCTACAGTGTATATAGTAGCTGCAATAACATCCCAATAACCATCCCTGGTTCTCAAGACCAGGCACCTAAGTGGCTCTACTGTACTCTTTTCTACTCTATTTTATTCTTCCTTTTTAGATATGTAGATATACCTTAGTATACTAGCATAGTTCCACCTTAGAATTGTAATATAATATATAAGATATACCTTACTGAATTTTCATGAACAACACATTTGCTTCTTAACAATATTTTGCATCCTGATGACCCTCCAGGCTCTTGTTTTTAATTATATCTCAACATAACAGGATAGGCAATAAGAGGAAATGTGTCCACAGTCCAAGACATAAACAACAGCATTTATTTCACATAGTTCACCTGCAGTACAAAAATTATACTATGAAAATGTGTCATTTCTAATTAACACACTCTGGAATTCTACCCCCCCCCGAATTTTATAGGGTGACTCTGGAGGGCCCCTTGTATGCGAAGGGGCCCCTGGGAGGTACTTTCTAGCAGGGGTGGTGAGTTGGGGTGTCGGCTGTGCCCAACTCAACAAACCTGGAGTCTATTCTCGGGTAACCAGTCTCCGCAACTGGATTCTAAGCCACGCAGATCCCAGTTTGGTCCAAAATCATGTCCAGTATATCCCCACTGAGCCAGTTACCGTGCCAGGAAGGACCTTTACTAACGTGGATGTATCTGAGACCACAGCTACCAATGAGTCATTTTCACTACTACTGCCTGGTAATGTCCAAATCATCACCAGTTTGTCCATCTAAAGAAAGGGGGTGATAAAGTCATATGTACAAGGTAATTTAGAGTCTAATACCCATGATGCTCCCTGTCATATCCCAGTGTCCAACTGCAGTGGAAACTTCCAATGTAGTGCCATTTCCTGCATCAATAAGGTCAATCCAGAGTGTGATGGAGTCACAGACTGCCCCAATCGGTCTGATGAAAGAAACTGTGGTAAGTCAATTCATTTCAATTTATTTATATAGTGCCAAATCACAACATAAGTAGCCCTATGGTGCTGCACATGGGTAAGATCTAACCTCACCAAGCCCCCCCCCCACAGGGGTATGGAAAAACTCCCTCTGGCATTTTTTGAGGAATTTCAAGCAGACCAGACTCAGAGGGGTGACCCACGGCTTCTAACTTTAACAGAGATCAAATAAACAAAGTGCAGCAAAGAGTCATCGAACATGCAAAACAAAATCAAGTACAAAGTGCAATTGTATATGTTGTTGTATAAGTCCCCGTCCCAGTGTCCATTTGGGCAGGAGTCACGTGTGACTTCCGTGAAACATTTCTGAGCCCTGTTTTTGCATCAGAATGCGGCGTTCGTCCTGCTTTGGGATCCCATCGGATTGTAGGTGGAGTAACAGCTCGTAGGGGGGAGTGGCCTTGGATTGGCAGCCTTCAGTACCAAAGACTTCACCGATGTGGTGCCACACTCATCCACAACAGATGGCTGCTCACTGCAGGACACTGCTTCAAAAGGTATCATTTGTTGGATTTTTCCTAAATACCTCCTCAAGAAAATATTTTGCTTTACAATATAAAAAGTCAGACTTTTGTTCTTATTCATATGCAAAGTGACCCAAACCCCGCTGGCTGGACTGTGAGTTTGGGTTCTGTGCTGCGCTCTGGGGTAGGAGCTCTGGTCATCCCCATCCAGCAGGTCATCATCCACCCAGAGTTCAACGGCACAAACATGGATCATGACGTTGCTCTTCTGAAGCTGGCTGTGCCAGCACCAATGTCCTACACCATCCAGTCCGTCTGCCTCCCCTCACCAGCGCACCGCTTCCTGAAGACTGCAGAATGCTATATTGCGGGTTGGGGATCCATGAGGGAAGGAGGTGAGGTTATCCTCACACTAATATGAAACAAGGCCATAAGTATTTAGACACTGACACAATTTTTTTGGGGTGATATTTGTCTCAGTACACCACCACAGTGACATTAAGGCAAATTTATTTATATAGCACAATTCGACACAAAGTTATTCAAAGTGCTTTAAAGAGGCATTGAAAACAACAAACAAGATTTAAAACAATAAAAACAATTGATAAAAAGAAAGTAAATATTGAGAAATATAGTAACATAACATAAAATAAAAACAGGCTTTGATCACAATAAAAAGTACAATAATGAGAAATGTAAAACAGCAATTTCTAATTTAAAAAAAATTATATTTAAGATTAATAGTTAATCTAAGAATACACTTCAGTAAACAATATTGTTTTAAAATTAAAATGAAACAAACAAGATTGTCGTGCAGACGTTCAGATTGAATTCAAGTGAATCAACAAAAATATAACATTTTCTAAAGCCATAATTAATTGCACAAACTAAACATAGGGATTATTATTACAAATAATTACTTTTAGTGTAAACATCCTCCAAGGTGTGTCTCTGTGGACACTTTCCTTTTTTTTTTTTCATTGTGAAAGGGTTATTCTTTTATTATACAATGGAACATTCCTAAATCCTGATCATTGGCTTTTGGTATCCTAATCAAGTTTCCGTTTGCTGGTCTGTGATCATAATCTTTATTTTGATCAATCGTCTTTGATCCTGACCTTTAGTCTTGATTGTATTACCTCTGGGTCTAAACACTACTTTTTGATCAATCATATTTGATCTCGATTGCCTTTGATACTAATCACTGATCTTTGATCCTGATTTGAAGAAAATAAGAACAACCCCAGGTTTCTTTTCAGCACTGTAGCCAGGCTGACAAAGAGTCAGAGCTCTATTGAGCCGAGTATTCCTTTAACTTTAACTAGTAATGACTTCATGACTTTCTTTGCTAATAAAATTTTAACTATTAGAGAAAAAATTACTCATAACCATCCCAAAGACGTATCGTTATCTTTGGCTGCTTTCGGTAATGCTGGTATTTGGTTAGACTCTTTCTCTCCGATTGTTCTGTCTGAGTTATTTTCATTAGTTACTTCCTCCAAACCATCAACATGTCTATTAGACCCCATTCCTACCAGGCTGCTCAAGGAAGCCCTACCATTATTTAATGCTTCGATCTTAAATATGATCAATCTATCTTTATTAGTTGGCTATGTACCTCAGGCTTTTAAGGTGGCAGTAATTAAACCATTACTTAAAAGCCATCACTTGACCCAGCTATCTTAGCTAATTATAGGCCAATCTCCAATCTTCCTTTTCTCTCAAAAATTCTTGAAAGGGTAGCTGTAAAACAGCTAACTGATCATCTGCAGAGGAATGGTCTATTTGAAGAGTTTCAGTCAGGTTTTAGAATTCATCATAGTACAGAAACAGCATTAGTGAAGGTTACAAATGATCTTCTTATGGCCTCAGACAGTGGACTCATCTCTGTGCTTGTTCTGTTAGACCTCAGTGCTGCTTTTGATACTGTTGACCATAAAATTTTATTACAGAGATTAGAGCATGCCATAGGTATTAAAGGCACTGCGCTGCGGTGGTTTGAATCATATTTATTTAATAGATTACAATTTGTTCATGTAAATGGGGAATCTTCTTCACAGACTAAGGTTAATTATGGAGTTCCACAAGGTTCTGTGCTAGGACCAATTTTATTCACTTTATACATGTTTCCCTTAGGCAGTATTATTAGACGGCATTGCTTAAATTTTCACTGTTACGCAGATGATACCCAGCTTTATCTATCCATGAAGCCAGAGGACACACACCAATTAGCTAAACTGCAGGATTGTCTTACAGACATAAAGACATGGATGACCTCTAATTTCCTGCTTTTAAACTCAGATAAAACTGAAGTTATTGTACTTGGCCCCACAAATCTTAGAAACATGGTGTCTAACCAGATCCTTACTCTGGATGGCATTACCCTGACCTCTAGTAATACTGTGAGAAATCTTGGAGTCATTTTTGATCAGGATATGTCATTCAATGCGCATATTAAACAAATATGTAGGACTGCTTTTTTGCATTTGCGCAATATCTCTAAAATTAGAAAGGTCTTGTCTCAGAGTGATGCTGAAAAACTAATTCATGCATTTATTTACTCTAGGCTGGACTATTGTAATTCATTATTATCAGGTTGTCCTAAAAGTTCCATGAAAAGCCTTCAGTTAATTCAAAATGCTGCACCTAGAGTGCTAACAGGGACTAGAAGGAGAGAGCATATCTCACCCATATTGGCCTCTCTTCATTGGCTTCCTGTTAATTCTAGAATAGAATTTAAAATTCTTCTTCTTACTTATAAGGTTTTGAATAATCAGGTCCCATCTTATCTTAGGGACCTCATAGTACCATATCACCCCCATAGAGCGCTTCGCTCTCAGATTGCAGGCTTACTTGTAGTTCCTAGGGTTTGTAAGAGTAGAATGGGAGGCAGAGCCTTCAGCTTTCAGGCTCCTCTCCTGTGGAACCAGCTCCCAATTCAGATCAGGGAGACAGACACCCTCTCTACTTTTAAGATTAGGCTTAAAACTTTCCTTTTTGCTAAAGCTTATAGTTAGGGCTGGATCAGGTGACCCTGAACCATCCCTTAGTTATGCTGCTATAGACTTAGACTGCTGGGGGGTTCCCATGATGCACTGAGTGTTTCTTTCTCTTTTTGCTCTGTATGCACCACTCTGCATTTAATCATTAGTGATTGATCTCTGCTCCCCTCCACAGCATGTCTTTTTCCTGGTTCTCTCCCTCAGCCCCAACCAGTCCCAGCAGAAGACTGCCCCTCCCTGAGCCTGGTTCTGTTGGAGGTTTCTTCCTGTTAAAAGGGAGTTTTTCCTTCCCACTGTTGCCAAGTGCTTGCTCACAGGGGGTCGTTTTGACCATTGTGGTTTTTCCGTAATTATTGTATGGCCTTGCCTTACAATATAAGGCGCCTTGGGGCAACTGTTTGTTGTGATTTGGCGCTATATAAATAAAATTGATTTGATTTGATTGCTGTTCTTTGATCCTGATCTTTGATCCTCACTGTAGACCTTTGACACTAATCACTGATCTCTGATCCTGATTACTGCCACTTCATCCTGATCACTCATACTGATAGTCATTGTTTGACCTCTGAATGTAGCCAAACATGTTATATTTTTATTACTGTCTGTTTGCCTGTGTGGAAAAGTCCTGATTCCATTAATCCTGTAATCAGGATTGTTGACTAGTTCAAGGATCTGGATCAAAGCAATGAGGATCAGAGATCAACGGCAGGATAATGATTCAAGGAATAAGGATAAAACCTCAACAGTCAAAGGCAAGATCCAGCCATTGATCGGCACCACAATGGACGCAACTCTTCTTTGATCCAAATCTGATATCACTTCACCAGTTTTCACTGAAATCTGTTTGTTATAAAATCACTCATACAGTTTTACAAAAGTTACACAACAGTTTTGCATTTAAATTCACAGCCAGGAGTCCTGCTTTATTCATATTAAACCGCACTGTACATTTGTCTATTTATCAACTTGTGCCAAAACTGCTTTGTTTTGTGTGTTTACATGCATGTTTCTCATATATTATGTAAAAGCTAGTGAGAAATAAGCACTTCTAAAATTGAAAACTGTTTTTTTGAGCCCAATAACACCTCTGAATTTATTTACAAAATATTTCGCGGATGTTATCATGATGATATCACAGGCTGGTAGGTAGCTGCACATACCCTCATGAGCGCCACTAGCTTAGCCTATGGCAAGCTAAAAGTGGACGCTCTTGTATGGCCGAACAGCTGTCTAGTTTCTGGATATTCTGTGTTAGTACGCGCCTGACGTGCTTGATGAATTCCTGCGCAAAAACTAGTTCCCAGATAATTGTGATATATTCCTGTGAGATAATGAGTATATCTGATCTAAATCAATTCTAAAATTTACCAGTAATAAAATTATAAAGATAACTTAAGATTTAAGAGTGGCCGTAATAAATATTTAAGAAACTTACAGTTTATGAGCAACTTCACCGGTTATCGCTCAAGCACATTGTAAACGTTGACAGGATGGAATTTGATGCAGGAGAGTTCAGAAAGATACGATTGGAATGTTTTGATTGCCATTTACAGTTGGCGATGAAAGACTTGGGTGTTAACTTCGTGTTAAAGTCAGGACAAGAAGCTGCACTGAAAGAGATCTATCTGGGACAAAGAGACACATTCTGCAGGTTGTCGCTCCAACGAGAGCGGCACGCTGAGCAGTTTCGCAAAAGTAGTCCGGCGAGCTCAATCTGTTGGGGCGAACTATCCCACAATGCTAAAATAGCAGAGATGCCGTCCAATAAGAGTGGGTGCTAATTGCAAAACTCTGTTTCGTTTCGTCATGTGTAAATATAACCTCTGTATCAAATTTTATGTAAAAGCTATCGAGAAATAAACACTTCTAAAACTGAAAAGCTGTTTTTGGAACCTGATAACACCTCTGCAGTCATTTACAAGACATGTTGCAGATGTTGGCGTGCATGCTAACCTCCGCTAACTCACAGCTAACTTTCTATCCAATCCAATCCACTTTATTTATATAGCACATTTCAAAAAACATAAAAGTTTATCAAAGTGCTGCACAGTGATATACACACAAAAACAGAGGTGACACAAAAAGACAAACAAAAAACAGAGATCACACAAGAACAGAGGTCACGCAACTCTCATGCTGAGTTAAAAGCCAGTGAATAAAAATAAGTTTTAAGATGAGATTTAAAAGTAGGTAGGGTGGGGGACAACCTTATTTTAGTGGTAGCTCGTTCCACAATAGGGGCCACCACAGAAAAGGCTCAATCTCCTCGTATTTTTAAATTGCTCTTAGGGACAACAAGGAGGAGCTGATCAGCTGACCTAAGAGATCTGAAATATATTGTGGAGCTGATCTGATTAGTGCTTTAAAAACAAACAATAAAATTTTAAAATGTATTCTAAAATAGACTGGAAGCCAGTGAAAAAATTTCTATGGAGTTAAATTTGTCTCATTGATACCTGCAAATGCACAGAAGGTGATTTACAAATATTCCTTGATTTGCACAACATGAACAAATTTAATTTGAACATGTTCAAACTGTATGTAAGACAATAGGATCTTAATAATTAATTAAACAACTGTAATGCTTATATGGCTGAGGATATTTTAGCTTTGTGTTATATTTTCTATTTTGCACAGGCTCATTGACAAACTTGCTCCAGAAAGCTGCAGTGAACGTCATCGACCAGTCAGACTGCCAGAAACCGTACGGAAATGTTCTGACTGAAAATATGATGTGTGCTGGTTACATGGAAGGAGGCAGAGACACCTGTCTGGTAAGATACGGCACAGTAATACTACTGTAGCATTGGCAGCGTCCAAGCAGGATTCAGATTAGAGTCTCAGATGTTCTGGGAAATTGGACAATAACTTGAGTTTTTTTTTTTTTTTTTTTTTTTTTTACAGTGGATGGTTAACCAGGTCAGTGAAAAGTAAATCTCACCCTTTGCTCTTTAGATGTTTCTACCGCTTGACCGAAAAATGCTTTTAGTAAGAATTATGATGCAAACACAATCGTCAAAGCAATTATTGTTTATTTATGGTCACTGATGCACTTGAGAGAAAATGTCATCTGATGGGCGAGGATAGATTTTCCTCACTAAAAATAAAGAAGTGTCTCGTCTGCCTCTGTAATCTCCTTATGTAAGGAAATCCACGCGCATTCCTGTCTCGGTCAAAGCACCCAACTTCTCAGCAGCTACTATCCCAGTGACATTTTCTTTGTGCCCACTGAGTTTTATCTCGTTTTCTCACTCGTTCCTAATTGATTGTTTTACTGTCCTTTATGGCCTCTTGCCTGTTCAAAGTACTGGTGGGGGGGTGTAGCTGTAGGAGTCATACATTCTTTTGAAAGGACACTAGGCTCTTGGGCCCCAAACCTACCACACTTGGCATGAGATGTCCCAGATGGGGAATCATTACTACAGGAATCTGACCTGATTTGCGTGTTAAATAGTTCACAACCTCAGTGACCGCAAAATCATATCTTGGCTCATCGCAACTATATTCTCGTTATTTGAGCTAGGCATACAACATTTTAACACATTCTACAACTGTTATTGAAAGTCATTGCTACAAAAGCCAACATGAAATCTCAGCTAAAAATCTCCCATGTGCATTGGTGGAATAACAAGCCAGATATGAAATATTTGCCTCAATCTATATGCTATGACTGACAGCTAAAATGAAAACAGTTTGTGTCCAAAAGTCCTGTGAAATCGTTGCCTCTCCCCACATTTATAGACAGACAGGAGTATTCAATACTCAACTGTTGAATTTTTGTAGATGACAGCAACTGTACAGTTGTATGTAAAAGTTTGGGCACCCCTGATAATTTTCATGATTTTCCTTTATAAATCATTGTTTGCCTGGATCAGAAATTTCAATTAAATATATCATATAGCAGACAAACACACTGATATTTGAGAAGTGAAATGAAGTTTCTCGTATTTACAGAAAGTGTTTAAATAAATAAATAATTATTTAAACAAAATCAGACAGGTGCATAAATTTGTGCAACCTTGTCATTTTATTGATTCAAATACATTTAGCACTAATTATTGGAACACAAAATTGGTTTGGTAATCTCAATAACCCTTGACCTCCTTACACAGGTGAATCCAATCATGAGAAAGGGTATTTAAGGTGGCCATTTGCAAATGTTTTTCCTCTTTACATCTCTTCTAATAAGTGCCAACATGGGAGCCTCTAAACATGACCTGAAAACAAAGATTGTTCAACATCATGGTTTAGGGGAAGGATACAAAAAGCTATCGCAGAGATTTCAGCTGTCAGTTTCCACTGTGAGGAACATAGTGAGGAAATGGAAGACTGCAGGCACAGTACTACAACCCCTGGCAATAATTATGGAATCACCGGCCTCGGAGGATGTTCATTCGTTGTTTAATTTTGTAGGAAAAAAAGCAGATCACAGACATGACACAAAACTAAAGTCATTTCAAATGGCAACTTTTCTGGCTTTAAGAAACACTATAAGAAATCAGGACAAAAAATTGTGGCAGTCAGTAACGGTTACTTTTTTAGACCAAGCAGAGGGAAAAAAAATATGGACTCACTCAATTCTGAGGAATAAATTATGGAATCACCCTGTAAATTTTCATCCCCAAAACTAACACCTGCATCAAATCAGATCTGCTCGTTAGTCTGCATCTAAAAAGGAGTGATCACACCTTGGAGAGCTGTTGCACCAAGTGGACTGACATGAATCATGGCTCCAACACGAGAGATGTCAAACTGAAACAAAGGAGAGGATTATCAAACTCTTAAAAGAGGGTAAATAATCACGCAATGGTGCAAAAGATGTTGGTTGTTCACAGTCAGCTGTGTCTAAACTCTGGACCAAATACAAACAACATGGGAAGGTTGTTAAAGGCAAACATACTGGTAGACCAAGGAAGACATCAAAGCGTCAAGACAGAAAACGTAAAGCAATATGTCTAAAAAAATCGAAAATGCACAACAAAACAAATGAGGAACGAATGGGAGGAAACTGGAGTCAACGTCTGTGACCGAACTGTAAGAAACCGCCTAAAGGAAATGGGATTTACATACAGAAAAGCTAAACGAAAGCCATCATTAACACCTAAACACAAAAAAACAAGGTTACAATGGGCTAAGGAAAAGCAATCGTGGACTGTGGATGACTGGATGAAAGTCATATTCATTGATAAATCTCGAATCTGCATTGGGCAAGGTGATAATGCTGGGACCTTTGTTTGGTGCCATTCCAATGAGATTTATAAAGATGACTGCCTGAAGAGAACATGTAAATTTCCACAGTCATTGATGATATGGGGCTGCATGTCAGGTAAACGCACTGGGGAGATGGCTGTCATTACATCATCAATAAATGCACAAGTTTATGTTGATGTTTTGGACACTTTTCTTATCCCATCAATTGAAAGGATGTTTGGAGATGATGAAATCATTTTTCAAGATGATAATGCATCTTGCCATAGAGCAAAAACTGTGAAAACATTCCTTGCAAAAAGACACATAGGGTCAATGTCATGGCCTGCAAATAGTCTGGATCTTAATCCAATTGAAAATCTTTGGTGGAGGTTGAAGAAAATGGTCCACGACAAGGCTCCAACCTGCAAAGCTGATCTGGCAACAGCAATCAGAGAAAGTTGGAGCCAGATTGATGAAGAGTACTGTTTGTCACTCATTAAGTCCATGCCTCAGAGACTGCAAGCTGTTATAAAAGCCAGAGGTGGTGCAACAAAATACTAGTGATGTGTTGGAGCATTCTTTTTGTTTTTCATGATTCCATAATTTTTTCCTCAGAATTGCCAGGGGTTGTAGTTAAGGCCCGAAGTGGCAGGCCAAGAAATATCTGATACGCTGAAGCGAAGGATGGTGAGAACAGTCATAGTCAACCCACAGACTTGCACCAAAGACCTACAACATGATCTTGCTGCAGATAGTGTCTCTGTGCATCGTTCAACTACAGCGCACTTTGCACAAGGAGATGCTGTATGATGTTGTAATGCAGAGGAAGCCTTTTCTGCATACACACCACAAACAGAGTCACTTGAGATATGCTAAAGAACATTTGGACAAGACCAGCTTCATTTTGGAATAAGGTGCTGTGGACTGATTAAACTAAAATAGTTATTTGGACATAAGGGGCAGTATGCATGACTGAAAAAGAACACAGCATTCCAAAAAAATGCTTGCTACCTACAGTAAAATTTGGAGGTTGTTCCATCATGCTGTGCGGCTGTGTGGCCAGTGCAGGTACTGGGAATCTTGTTAAAGTTAAGGGTCACATGGATTCCAGTCAATATCAGCAAATTCTTGAGAACAATGTTCATGAATCAGTGACAAAGGTGAAGTTGCACCGGGGCTGGATCTTTTGGCAAGACAACGACCCTAAACACTATTCAAAATCTACTAAGGCATTCATACAGAGGAACAAGTACAACATTCTGGAATGGCCATCTCAGTCCTCAGACCTGAATATTATTGAAAATCTGTGGTGTGATTTTAGGCGGGCTGTCCATGCTCGGAAACCAACAAACCTGAGATGAAGAATGGCCCAAAATACCTTCAACCAGAATCCAGACTTTCATTGGAAGCTATAGGAAGCGTTTAGAGGCTGTGATTTCTACAAAAGAAGGATCTACTAAATATTGATATTTTTTTTTTGTTGGGGTGCCCAAATTTACGCACCTGCCTCATTTTGTTTAAAGAAATATTGCAAACTTTCTGTAAATCCTATAAACTTAATTTTACTTCTCAAATATCACTGTGGTTGTCTGCTATATGAAAATTCAGTAAGGTATACAGTGAGGAAAATAAGTATTTGAACACCCTGCGGTTTTGCAAGTTCTCCCACTTAGAAATCATGGAGGGGTCTGAAATTTTCATCTTAGGTGCATGTCCACTGTGAGAGACATAATCAAAAAAAAAAATGTATGTAAAGTATGTTACTGCTGCAAATAAGTATTTGAACACCTACCAACCAGCAATAATTCTGTGTCTCACAGACCTGTTAATTTGTCTTTAAGAAGCCCTCTTATTCTGCACTCTTTACCTGTATTAATTGCACCTGTTTGAACTTGTTACCTGTTCACACACTCAATCAATCACACTCCAACCTACTCACCATAGCCAAGAGCAAAGAGCTGTCTAAGGACACCAGGGACAAAACTGTAGACCTGCACAAGGCTGGGATGGACTACAGGACAACAGGCAAGCAGCTTGGTAGAAGACAACAACTGTTATGATTATTTATTAGAAAGTGGAAGAAACACAAGATGACTGTCCAATCTCCCTCGGTCTGGGATTCCATGCAAGATCTCACTTGTGGGGTAAGGATGATTCTGAGAAAGCTCAGAACTACACAGGGAGGACCTGGTCAATGACCTGAAGAGAGCTGGGACCACAGTCACAAAGATTATATTAGTAACACATGATACTGTCATGGTTTAAAATCCTGCAGGGCAGCAAGGTCCCCCTGCTCAAGCCAACACATGTCCAGGCCCGTTTGAAGTTCACCAGTGACCATCTGGATGATCCAGAGGAGGCATGGGAGAAGGTCATGTGGTCAGATGAGACCAGAATAGAGCTTTTTGGAATCAACTCCACTTACCATGTTTAGAGGATGAGAACAACCCCAAGAAAACCATCCCAAACCGTGAAGCATGGGGGTGGAAACATCATACTCTGGGGGTGCTCTTCTGCAAAGGGGACAGGATGACTGCACCGTATTGAAGGAGGATGGATGGGGTCATGTATTGTGAGATCTTGGCAAACACTCCTTCCCTCAGTAAGAGCATTGAAGATGGGTCATGGCTGAGTCTTCCAGCATGACAATGACCCCTAACACACAGCCAGGGCAACTAAGGAGGGGCTCCGTAAGAAGCATTTCAAGGTCCTGGAGTGGCCTGGCCAGTCTCCAGACCTGAACTCAATAGAAAATCTTTGGAGGGAGCTGAAACTCCAAACCTGAAAGATCTAGAGAAGATCTGTGTGGAGGAGTGGACCAAAATCCCTGCTGTAGTGTGTGCAAACCTGGTGAAAAACTACAGGAAACGTTTGACCTCTGTAATTGCAAACAAAGGCTACTGTACCAAATATTAACATTGATTTTCACAGGTGTTCAAATACTTATTTGCAGCAGTAAAATACAAATAAATTATTAAAAAAAAATCATACATTGTGATTTATGGATTTTTTTTTTTTTTTAAGATTATGTCTCTCACAGTGGACATGCACCTAAGATGAAAATTTCAGACCCCTCCATGATTTCTAAGTGGGAGAACTTGCAAAATCGCAGGGTGTTCAAATACTTATTTTCCTCACTGTATCTTATATATTATATTCCAATTCTAAGATGGAACTATGCCAGTATACAAAGGTATATCTAAATATCTAAAAAGGAAGAGTAAAATAGGAGAGTGGAAGAGTAGAGTAGAGGTGCCTGGTCTTGAGAACCAGGGATGGTAAGTTAAAAAGCTTTTTTTCCCATGGGAACTCTCTCTACCCACACAATAGATAGAGATATATATATACGAGGTCTGTTAGAAAAGTAACCGACCTTTTTATTTTTTGCAAAAACCTGAGGGATTTGAATCACGTGTGCTTGCATGAGCCAGTCTTGAACCTTCGTGCGCATGTGTGAATTTTTTCACGCCTGTCGACTGCATCATTTTGCTGGTAAGCAGCCTTTGTGTGAGGACGTGTTGTGCGCTCGTCGGATTTTCTTTGCAAGGAAAATGGCGGAACGACTGGAGCAGCGCGACTGCATCAAATTTTGCCAGAAACTGGGCGACAGCCAGGTGGAAACCATTCGGATTATTCAGACGACTTTCGGTGACGATCCTATGGGCATCACACAGATTAAGGAACGGTACAACCAGTTTAAAGACGTCCGCACAACGGTGGAGAGCGAGCCGCATTTCGCCACCACTCTTTTCACGGCCAAACACGGCCATGTCGGACTCTGTAGTTTTCTCTGGGCCCCTCCCCAATCAGACCGGGAGTGACATGTTTAGCCGCATGTTCTCCTTGAATTGCTGGCTGTCTGAGTGGTGTCCAAAAAATGAGGTGGGCTTCATAGATAATTGGCAAAGCTTCTGGGGAAAACCTGGTCTTGTTAGGAGAGACGGCATCCATCCCACTTTGGATGGAGCAGCTCTCATTTCTAGAAATCTGGCCAATTTTCTTAAATCCTCCAAACCGTGACTATCCAGGGTTGGGACCAGGAAGCAGAGTTGTAGTCTTACACACCTCTCTGCAGCTTCTCTCCCCCTGCCATCCCCTCATTACCCCATCCCCGTAGAGACGGTGCCTGCTCCCAGACTACCAATAACCAGCAAAAATCTATTTAAGCATAAAAATTCAAAAAGAAAAAATAATATAGCACCTTCAACTGCACCACAGACTAAAACAGTTAAATGTGGTCTATTAAACATTAGGTCTCTCTCTTCTAAGTCCCTGTTGGTAAATGATATAATAATTGATCAACATATTGATTTATTCTGCCTTACAGAAACCTGGTTACAGCAGGATGAATATGTTAGTTTAAATGAGTCAACACCCCCGAGTCACACTAACTGTCAGAATGCTCGTAGCACGGGCCGGGGCGGAGGATTAGCAGCAATCTTCCATTCCAGCTTATTAATTAATCAAAAACCCAGACAGAGCTTTAATTCATTTGAAAGCTTGACTCTTAGTCTTGTCCATCCAAATTGGAAGTCCCAAAAACCAGTTTTATTTGTTATTATCTATCGTCCACCTGGTCTTTACTGTGAGTTTCTCTGTGAATTTTCAGACCTTTTGTCTGACTTAGTGCTTAGCTCAGATAAGATAATTATAGTGGGCGATTTTAACATCCACACAGATGCTGAGAATGACAGCCTCAACACTGCATTTAATCTATTATTAGACTCTATTGGCTTTGCTCAAAAAGTAAATGAGTCCACCCACCACTTTAATCATATCTTAGATCTTGTTCTGACTTATGGTATGGAAATAGAAGACTTAACAGTATTCCCTGAAAACTCCCTTCTGTCTGATCATTTCTTAATAACATTTACATTTACTCTGATGGACTACCCAGCAGTGGGGAATAAGTTTCATTACACTAGAAGTCTTTCAGAAAGCGCTGTAACTAGGTTTAAGGATATGATTCCTTCTTTATGTTCTCTAATGCCATATACCAACACAGTGCAGAGTAGCTACCTAAACTCTGTAAGTGAGATAGAGTATCTCGTCAATAGTTTTACATCCTCATTGAAGACAACTTTGGATGCTGGGTAGCCTCTAAAATAAAAAAAGAGGTTTAAATAAATCAATCAGAAGGCCTGACTCCGTGGTATAGACATCAAAACTCGTAGCTTACCAGCAGATAACCCGAATTGGAGAGGAAATGCGTCTCACTAATTTAGAAGACTTCACTTAGATGCCTGGGAACAAGAGTATTACTGTGCTCTATAAAAAAAGGCCCTCCCGTAAAGCTAGGGAAACTTTGATCTTCTGCTACTCATACTAATTTGAAGAAAATAAAGAACACACCCAACCCCAAAGTTTCCTTTCTCACAGCACTGTATCCATGGCTGACAAAGAGTCAGAGCTCTATTTAGCTGGAGTTATTTCCTTAACTTTAACGAGTAATAAGACTTTCATTGACTTTCTTTCTAACCAAATTTTAACTATTAGAGAAAAAAGTACTCATACCATCTAACCCATCCCAAGAACAAAGACGTATGTTAGCTTTGGCTGCTTTCAGTTATGCCGGTATTTTGGTTAGACTCGTTTCTCTCCTGATTGATTCTGTCTGAGTTATTTTCATTATTACTTCATCCAAACATCCATGTTTATTAGACCCCATTCCTCCCAGGCATGCTCAGAAGCCCTACCATATTTAAGGCTTTGATCTTAAATATGATCAATCTATCTTTGTTTAGTTTGGCTATGTACACAGCTTTGTAAGGTGGCAGTAATTAACAATCATTACTTAAAAAGGCAATCACTTGACCCAGCTATCTAGCTAATTATAGGCCAATCTCCAACCTTCCTTTTCGCTTAAAAATTCTTGTGAAATGTAGTTTAAAACAGCTAACTTATCATCTGCAAGAAATGGCTATTTGAAGAGTTTCATTCATGTTTTAGAATTTCATCATAGTAACAGAAACAGCATTAGTGAAGGTTTACAAATGATCTTCTTATGCCTCGAACGTGGGGACTCATCTCTGTGCTTGTTCTGTAACACTCAGTGCTGCTGTTTGATACTGGGTGACCATAAAATTTTATTACGATAGAGCCTGCCATAGGTATTAAAAGGCCGGCTCTGCGGTGGTTGATCATATTTGTCTATGATTACAATTTGTTCATGGGAATGGGAATCTTCTCACA
The DNA here is from genome assembly GCF_902500255.1 of Thalassophryne amazonica. Taxonomy (NCBI): domain Eukaryota; kingdom Metazoa; phylum Chordata; class Actinopteri; order Batrachoidiformes; family Batrachoididae; genus Thalassophryne; species Thalassophryne amazonica. The sequence goes on along the minus strand of NC_047112.1, from coordinate 39,206,689 downwards.
GACTAAGTTAATTAGGAAGGGTCCTCAGGGTTTCTGTGCTAGGAAGCCAATTTATTCACTTTAATACATGCTTCCCTTAGGCAGTATTATTAGAGTTAATTGGCTTAAATTTCATTGTTTACACGAGATACCCAGCTTTAATCTATCCATGAGCCAGAGGACAACACCACACGCCAATTAGCTAACTGCAAACTGCAGGATTGTCTTAACAGACATAAAGAATGGATGACCTCCTCGAATTTCCTAGCTTTAAACTTTCAGATAAAACTGAGTTATTGGTAACTGGCTTGCCCCCACAAATCTAGAAACGATTGTGTCTAACCAGATCGCTTACTTGGATGCTGTACCCCTGACCTCTAGTAATACTGTGCAGAAACGTGGAGTCATATTTTGATCAGGATATGTTCATTCAAAGCGCCCTATTTAAACAAATAGGGAGGACTTTCTTAGCTGTTTGATTTACGCAATCCTCTCTAAAGTCCAGAAAGGTCTTGTCTCAGAGTGATGCTGAAAAACTATTCATATGCATTTATTTCCGTCTAGGACTGACTATATTGTAATTCATATTAATCAAGGTTGTCCTAAAAGTTGTTCCCGCTAAAAGAAAGCCTTCAGTTATTCAAAATGCGCATAGAGTATACTGCGGGAGAGAAGGAGAAGCATTCTCACACCCATAATAGTTGGCCTCCTCTTCATATTTGGCTTCCTAATTCTGAATAGAATTTAAAAATTCTTCTTCTTACTTATACGGTTTTGAATATTCAGAGTTCCCATCTTATCTTAAGGGAACCCCCTCATCGTACCATATCAACGCCACCAATCACACCATAGATCGCTTTCGCTCTCACGACGGCAAAGAGGCTTACTTGTAGGTGCCAGTGTTTGTAGAGTAATGTGGAGGCAGAGCCTTCAGCCGTTCAGAGCACTCATCCGGGGAACCCAGCTCCAATTCAGTAATCGGAGACCAGACAACCTCTCTACTTTTTAAGATTAATAGGCATCAACTTTCCCCTTTTTTTGCTAAAGCTTATAGTTAGGGCTTGGATCAGGTGACCCCTGAACCATCCCTTAGTTATGCTGCTATAGACGTAGACTGCTGGGGGGTTTCCCATGATGCACTCGTTTCTTTCTCTTTTGCTCTGTATGCAACACTCTGCATTAATCATTAGTGACTCGATCTCTGCTCCCCTCCACAGCATGTCTTTTTTCCCTGGTTCTCCTCCCTCCAGACCCAAACAAGTCCCAGCAAAAAAGCGCCCCTTCCATGGCCTGGTTCTGCTGGAGGTTCTTCCTGGTTAAAAGGGAGTTTTTCCTTCCCACTGTAGCCAAGTGCTTTGCTCACAGGGGGGTCCCACTCGTTCTCTGGACCGTTGGGGTTTTACATAATTATTGTATGGCCTTGCCTTACAATATAAAGCGCCTTGGGGCAACTGTTTGTTGTGATTTGGCGCTATATAAAAATTGATTGATTGAAATCTTCTGTCACAGTGGAATGTGCCGAAAAAATGCTGATTTCTCGGATAGTCACATGACGGTCCCGCATCACCACAGCGTTCACTTTGTAAATTATCTGGTCATTTCAGCATGTTGATGGCCGACCGGAGCGTGGCTCGCTCTCCACCATTGTGCAGACATCTTTAAACCGGTTCTACCGCTCCTTAATCTGTGTGATGCCCATAGGATCATCACCGAAAGCCGTCTGAATAATCCGAATGGTTTCCACCTGGCTGTCGCCCAGTTTCTGGCAAAATTTGATGCAGTCGCACTGCTCCAGTCGTTCCGCCATTTTCCTTGCAAAGAAAATCCGACAAGCGCACTACACATGTCCTCACACAAAGCCTGCTTACCAGCAAATGACGCAATCGACAGGCGTGAAAAAATTCACGCATGCGCACGAAGGTTCAAGGTTGGCTCATGCAAGCACATGTGATTCAAATCCATCAGGTTTTTGCAAAAAATAAAAAGGTCGGTTACTTTTCTAACAGACCTCGTATAAGATATATTTAACTGAAATTGCTGATCCAAACAACCAATGATTTATAAAGGAAAATCATGGAAATCATCAGAGGTGCCCAAACCTTTACATATCACTGTATCAATATATAGAAATATCCAAATGTTACATTTAGATGTTAGATATTCCTCAAACAAGAACATGGTCAGACTACAATTCATACTGTATGTGTGCTTTTTCCACTTGAGAGCTGTTAGACCTGGTGAAAGGCCTCAACTCATTGTTCTGCTCAGTGTGGGTGAGGGATGGTTGAAGAGGAGTGGCCAAGGAGGGAAGCTTTGTTTACATGCTGAAGTCAGGTGCAAGTCTGACATCTAGTGACAGAAAATCATAACACAACCCCTTTTTTTTCCTATTACATCTGTTGTCATGCAGGGAGACTCCGGAGGCCCGCTGACTTGTCGTCAGATTTCAGGCCAGTGGTTTGTCGCGGGGGTGACCAGCTGGGGACACGGATGTGGGCGAATAGGTTTTCCTGGCGTTTACACTCGTGTAACATCTATCAGGAAGTGGATAGCCAACTATCTGCCTTTCTGACATGCCACAAACTCCAACAAGAGCAGCTGGAGCCAGAAAAGCATTGGTGAGCGACATGGAGGAAGTGGACTTTCAAGAGCATCATCTCAAAGTCACGTCTGCAGACATTCCACCCCATATACTCAGTTTTCACCAGTATTGACCTGCGTGGCCTACAGGTCATAGGTCTGTTCGTAATACTGTGTAATTATCAGGTTTCACAAGTACTGAATAAAAATGGAGAACCCTGAAGTGACATTCATGGACATACTACCAACACATGCATGAAGTATTTATTTCAGCTATTTATTATCTTGCCCGGTTGCATGGGCCTGCGTTGTATGCTTTTCCCCATTTTGTGTTCCATGCAGAATATGTCATTCTTTTAATGGAATTATTTGTATCTAGAGGTAGAGAGAGGAAAAAAAAACTGTAATAGAGTTATTGAAAGGTGCATTTAATGGCAAAAATACAGCTGTATAGTTTAGCTTCTACTAAGGCCAGGTTTAAATACTACAACCTTTTTCACATGTGTCTCGCTGGTATTTCTTTAAGAGAAATGCAAACCTGAAGGCAGTCCACCCACCCCCACCAAAAAATTCCGTTTGGTCCACACAATCACACACACCACACCATTAAATCAAAGATGTTCAGAGAAGATTTTATGTTTAAAGCTGTTGCTTTGCAAAATTGACAGCTAAAAAAAGCATGCACACAAAGCTGAGAAATGTGCAGCGCCCTGTCTGCAGCAAGGCAGACCCCTCTCAAACAAACCTACTACTGTGGAGGGCCGCAGATAGAGTGACAACTAGAAAGCAGGTCAGACAAAACTGTTTTGTTCTCAAGGTGTACTTTGATATAGGACTGTTTGGAGGCTTGTGAATGTCAGATCCACAGTTGTGAAAACACCAAGTTGCTCCTGGAGTCCTCCTGGGGATTTCTTGTGTAAAAAGCCTGCATCCTTCCTCGTGCAAAACAGGACTGTTTACTTTATACACCAAAGTATTTTGTCTTGAACATGTTTGAAAAAGAATAAGCACCGTATCAAGTGTTTTCATGCCAAAAAAAAAAAACTGCAATTTAGTGGATTCACAATGCACTGCTATCAGCCACTTGCTAGAGGCAATTCCAGTATTGGCATCAATATTACAGTACATATGGGGAGAGAGTAGACGTGTGATGAGTGGAAATAATGAGCCAGATTCATAAATGAAAACTATTGCAGAATCATGCTGTAATGTGTTCCCCGGCTGCTCTCAGGTCCTTTGGAAGATTCCCACCAAAATTTCATCTGTTAGTTGGATCTGTAACTGACTATTAAAAGTCAAATTTGCAAAGGTCAATCATTGGGGTAGAGGTCATGTCTGTGTATTTTGTTGACCGACTCATCCGGGGTCTTTGACTCATTCTACTAAACTTGGGATGTGGATGATGGTTGACCCCAGAATTGCCCTGAGAGGGGGTTTGACAAAGGTAAATGTCTTGGACCCGAGGCTAAATAATTGATTTTCAAACCGATTTGGACCATAGTAGGGGGATTCAGGAATTGCCTTGGCAAAGTCAGCCAAGGTCAGCATTCAGGTAAAGGTCAATAGGGTCAACGGTGAGATTTCCAGCAGGCAAGAACGTGGTTTTAAGTCATTTAATTCCAATGACATTGGGATGTTGTGTAAATGTAAATAAAAACAGAATACGGTTTGCAAATCCTCTTCAACCTATATTCAATTGAATACACCACAAAGATATTTAAATGTTCAAGCTGATAAACTTATTGTTTTTGTGCAAATATTTACTCATTTTGAAATGGATGCCTGCAACACATTTCAAAAAAGCTGGGACAGCGGTATGTTTACACTGTATTGCATCACCTTCCTTCTAACAACTCAACGTTTGGGACTGCCGGACACTAATTGTTGAAGCTTTGTAGGTTGAATTCTTTCCCATTCTTGCTTTATGTACGACTTCAGTTGTTCAACAGTCCGGGGTCTCCGTTGTTGTATTTTGAGCCTCATAATGCGCCACACATTTTCAATGGTGACAGGTCTGGACTGCAGGCAGGCCAGTCTAGTGCCTACTCTTTTACTATGAAGCCACGCTGTTGTAACATGTGCAGAATGTGGCTTGCTATTGTCTTGCTGAAATAAGCAGGGACGTCCCTGAAAAACACGTTGCTTGCATGACAGCATGTGTTGCTCCAAAACCTGGATGTACCTTTCAGCATTGATGGTGCCATCACAGATGTGTAAGTTGTTGAACTTTGCACTGGTAACAATCTGGATGGCCTTTTTCCTCTTTTGTCCGGAGGACACGACGCCCATGATTTCCAAAAACAATTTGAAATGTGGACTCATCAGACCACAGCACTTTTCCACTTTGCATCTGTCCATTTCAAATGAGCTCAGGCCCAGAGAAGGCGGCGGAATTTCTGGATGATGTTGATGTATGGCATTTACTTTGCATGGTAGAGTTTAACTTGTACTTGTAGATGTAGCGATGAACTGTTAACTGACAATGGTTTCCTGAAGTGTTCCTGAGCCCACATTTCATTTCATTTATTTGTGCAAGGACAGCATACAATGGAGGTAAGATCAGCACACGTGGTAAGATCCTTTACACAATAATGTCGGTTTTTATTGCAGTGCCACCTGACGGATCAAAGGTCACAGGCATTCAATGTTGATTTTCGACCTTACGTGTAGGAAGTTCTCCAGATTCACTGAATCTTCTATTATAAACTGTAGATGATGGAATCCTTAAATTACTTGCAACTGAACGTTGAGAAACCTTGTTAAACTGTTGGACTATTTTTCATGCAGTTGTTCATAAAGCGGTGATCCTCGCTCCATCTTTGCTTGTGAATGGCTGAGCCTTTTGGTGATGCTCCTTTTATACCCAATCATGACACTCACCTGTTTCCAATTAACCTGTTCACCTGTGGAATGTTCCAAACAGGTGTTCTTTGAGCATTCATCAACTTTCCCAGTCTTTTGTTGCCCCTGTCCCAGCTTTTTAAAAATGTGTTGCAGGCACCCATTTCAAATGAGCAATATTTGCACAAAAACAAAAGTCTTTGAGTTTGAACATTAAATATCTTCTTTGTGGTGTATTCAATTGAATATAGGTTGAAGAGGATTCACAAATCATATTCTGTTTTTATTTACATTTCACACAACGTCCCAACTTTGGAATTGGGGTTGTAGATCTGAGTTCTCAGACACTGATATGAAGAGACAGACAAGAGACAGCTGCAAGAGCTTATGGAGTCATGAGGTCACTGGACAGAGGTGTTTGGCGAACTTTGAAGAATGATGAAGGTCCATGTCTTTAGGGCCCTGGTGCTTCCTGTCTTACTCTATGGGTGCAAGACTTGGACTAAGTAGTTACCTAACAGATGAGGACAAAATTATTAGCTCTCTATGAAATTTAACGTTTTCTTCAAAATTTTCACATGCTCTTTTAGCAGAGCAAGAAATTTTCAACACAGCATTTCTAAACATCAGTTTTATTTTGGGTGCATATAAAGTACACAACAGTATAAAAACTTCAGTGAGGATGAGAGGTGTCACTGAAGAAAACATCAAAATAAATCAGTTTGAACTTGAGAAAAATAATTATTGACACTCACAAAGCAGGAGAAGGAGTTATCACAGCATTTCCAAGTGTCAAGAACTGAAGTGAGAAGTATCATCAAGACATTCAAAGAGAGCAACACAGTACACATCAAGCTAGGCAGGGTTAAGAAGCAAAATATTTAAAAGACTCTGGAAAGAAAACTAGTGAGAGATGTGTCTGAAGACCCCAGAACAACTGCCAAGACACAAGTGAAGGACTTAGCCAAGTCGGGAGTTGTAGTCTCAAAGAAGATAGTCACGAGAGCCTTGGAGAGGAACGGACTGCCAGGTTGTAGACCAAGAAAAACTCCACTTCTGCAGAAGAGACACCTTCAAACCAGACTGAAGTATGTTAAGGACAACCTGAAGAAAGGTTATGCCAACTGGAAGTGTGTCCTTTGATCAAATGAGACAAAAGTAGAACTCTTTGGCCACAAAGGCATTGCTTATGTTTGGTGAAAGAAGGGAGGGGTGTATAACCAAAAGAACACCGTCCCCACAGTAAAACACGGGGTGGGAGTGTTGTGCTGTGGGATGCTTCAGTGCATCTGGAACAGGGAATCTCCTCAAGGTGGAAGGAATCATGAAGAAAGATGGATATGTGAAGATTTTTCAAAGAAAACCTCAAGCAGTCAGCAACAAAACTGGGTCTGGGTCATCACTTTGTCTTCCAACATGACAACGACCAAAAACATACATCAGTCCTGGTGAAGAACTACCTCTAAAGACCAAAGTGAACGCTATAGACTGGCCTCCACAAAGCCCTGACTTGAATCTCACTGAAACTCTGTGGGGTGAACTGCAGAACAAGGCCCTTTCCAGAAAGCCATCAAATCTGGAAGCGCTTGAGCTTCACCAAAGAAGAATGGGCTGGAATCCCTCAGGAGACATGTCTGAGACTTGTTGAAAACTACAACAAACTGCAGGCTGTTATCCAGCAAAAAGGATCCACAATTGACTATTAGCATCAGAAGGACTAATAAGTTTGACCCTGGAAGGTTTTGTGAAATAATTTTGATTCTATGTGCAAAGTAAACTAATGTAAGCACCCACAAAAAAAACTAGGATATGCAGAAATGCCGAGTTGAAAATTTCTTGCTCTATTAAAAATAAAAGCACTTAAGAAAATGAAAATGCTCAATTTCACAGGGGTGGGGGAGGTATTAATTAATCTGTGACAGCAGTTTTTGGTACAAGGACTCTGTGTTTAAGTTACCAGTACTTGGGGAGACTCCCATGAGTATCACTGCCATTGTGAGAGAATGTCTGATATACTTTGGTCATGTGGTGCATTTTTCTGAGTGTAATCCAGCACATAGATGGCTCAGCATTGAGAACCCCAGTAACTGGAAAAAACCCAAAGGGACACACCTTCTACCTGACTGCAACAGATAGATGGCAAATTCCAAGATGGGGATGGATCAGTTTTCTGCATGGGCAGTTGATATTTGGTACTCAAAGCTGTTTAATGGAGAGTGATGGATGTGATGTGGCACCAACGCATGCTCCAAAACCCAACCTGCGCAAATGTTTAATAAAGTTTTTTTTTTTTAACATATATGACACAGACTGCGTGGAGTCTATATCTAAAAATAATTTTGCTTGACATGCTATGAATATACAAGTGTGGGTATTGCAGTAATGAATAGTCACAGACTTTCCCATGTGGGTATTTCCAATAAAATCTCTACAAGTTACAGTTACAAATAAATCGTTCAAAAGTTGCAACTGTTCAAATGACCCTCATTCAATTTTTATTCTCTCACATAACAGTTGATATAAAATGTGGTTACTGCACTTCACGTATTTTTGTTCATGTGCTGCACAGTAAGACCTTCCAGCTTCTTCCTTTATGCTTGTGGGGGCGCTGTCAGCACAGCAGGTCAGACAAGAATCTTCATTTGGTACAAGTTTTACGTGAGACGCACTTCCTGACAGTTCCACATTCCATGGAGAATGTGGTACAGGTGGTCTTGCACCTGGAACCTTCTGTTTTGGAATAAAGTGCACTGTCCACTCGCCCTGACAGCACCGTTCACGTACTGCGAGTGTGCTGAAATTACACGAGAAAAAAAAGTTGTGCTCCTGACGTGAAGCACAGTAAAGTACCATGGCGTTAGCTGTGAGAATGTGGCTACCTGATGCGAGATCTGCAGCTAAAAAGCACAAACTCGCTAGCGAGGCAGAGTTGTGGCTGGTTACAACCTGACGGTTGTGGTAACCGTTAGCAGACGCTTGTGTGGCCGGCGTGATGACTGCAGCAGGCGCAGACCTGTGTAGCCACCACCGATGACAGGCGGTGCAGCTGGAGCCATGCCTTCCTCAGCATTCAACTGATCTCTAACGACATCCTATGTATGCATACTTTTGCCTGAAAGTTTTGTACAGATTTCAACTCCCAAGTTGAAGCTGCTCCAAACATAACCAGCAAAGGGTTTACATCTGATTTTTGAGACATCAGCTACGTGTTCAACTTCCATTTCAAATTACTTAAAACAAATGCATCACAAAGTTCTGACAGTATGACTTGCACCAACATCAAGACGGCAATTTTCAAAGTATTTCAAAACACTTCCTGGATTTGTTCTGAAAGTTTCAAAACTGCTTCAGAAATTTCATATTTATTTACCATCAGATTATAATGTCAAAGCCCAAACAAGTATTAAAATAGTTACTCAACTCAGAGCAAAATGAATTTGCCCACAGAGACACTGTCCACACTCGTGTCCACAGGCTCCGCCTGCTCGTCCGTGATGTAATATTATCATGATGTGTGCTGCTGCTGCTGCTGATGCATCCGCGCACACACGGTGCTGTTTGAGGCACCCTGTGGTCTTCAACTTAAATCTGTGAGGTCCGAGGAGGAGAACGACAACGTACAGTGCATTCACATTCGAGCCCGTTCCCTCTGTAATCTGGAGTTGTACGTACGGGACACAATATTCCAGCAGTCCATATAACGGTCCATACACATGGCGATACATTTCTGTGAGGACAAGAGAAGTTTGATCATGACTGAGAAAAGAAAAAAAAAAACGACAAAAAAAAAAACACTCAAATCATCAATTCTGATAAGTGGTCACACCTGCTCAGAGTTATCCAGCGTACTTCCAGGTTTGCAGACACACTTCTTGAAGCACTTGTCGGTCATCCTCTAGAAGAGGAGATTAGAAGTTTTTATTTTTAATAGACACCAACTGGGTATCAGGTATAACAGCAAAAATGAAAAAAAAAAAATCAATTAGGAGATATTAAATAAGCATAACTTGTGTTCTGATACTGTATTTGGAAATAAAAACAATCAGTTGTGTTGTTGACCTGACAGCGTTAACACTTTTAGATTTGGCGCTGTATAAGGGTGATTCTTAGACTACGGACACTTATTATGTCCTTTGATCATATGAAAAACACAAAAAGGGGAAATTTCACACTTTTATAGTTATCTTTACAATGAAAGTGTGTTAAGAACTTTGTTCTAGTAGTCTATGATGACTTTTTCACCTTTTTTCAGCATCATTATATGCAAATATTGCCGTTTTGTGCTTGTCCCACACCCAGACTTTTGATCTTCAATGATAAAAATGAATGGTAAAGAAATGTTTTTTCTAATGTTTTAAAATAACTCTGAATAAAATATCAGTAAAATAATCAAAACATAATTGGGGTATTCAATGTCATACAACCGTTTTGTTTTTTTTTTTAAACAAAATGTAGTTGTCCCACACTACTGCCGTAATTTCCACCACAACACTGTAATGTCCCTTTAAACAGTTTGTATGAAAGTTTGTTTGGGTAGTTTCTATGGAGATAAACAGTGACATCAGAGCACATGTATATAGCGCCAAATCACAACAAACAGTTGCCCCAAGGCGCTTTATATTGTAAGGCAATGGTGTGGTGGAAATTACATTTACAAGGCCAATAGTGCCCGTAGTTAAAGAATCACCCATAAATAAATAGAATTGATCAATAGAATATTCATATAATAACATGCTTTTGGAGGGCGGTATGCATTTTCAGAGACCCCACATCCATGCCCAGTCGCCCAAAATGACCGATATTCGCCAGAGTTAGATGAGGGTGAATATCGGTCATTTTGGGCAACTGGGCATGGACGTCGGGCCTCTGAAAATGCATACCGCACGACAACTGCATGTTATTTTGCATTATTATCACTTACTGAGATACACAAAACGTGGAATCACATTAACAATATTTAATGTCATTTCAAAACGCACAACACCCAGCAAACACGTACATAAAAAGTTGGCTCATTTTAGCCGGCTGCTCTGGCTACTGTTCATTGTCGGACTATCCATGATAAAATCATCCGGAATATCCATATTGTGACCAACACACACTTCTCGTCTTTTCATGTTATCGTCTGCAGACAGTTCTTGGGTTGCGCATGCTATAACGTCATCACTTTATGCACAGCAAGAGGGTATTGGAATACCCGACAAGTAGCGTAAATGTAAAACTATGTTACCGGCCCAGCAATGCCTCATAAGTGATAATAATGGCAGTTCTACTTTCAAAGTTTAAAGATAGGAGGTTTATAATTTGTTGAGCAAACGTTGAGATGTTGCTGTGGCTGATTGGTTAGGGTTGGGATATGTAAAAGAGACGATAAATGAATTACACCAATCATGACTGTCTTAAATCGGGTGTGAGTAGAACAGGTAAACATGAAAACATAGAGGGCAGGCCAAAGCACTTTAGGTTTTCTGTTGTGTCCTGCATTTTAATGGGTTTTAGAGGGTTATCTAAAGTCTCCTGAGAATGGTACTTTATGTTGAGTGCCAATTCAAGTTAAGTGGGCACATTTACACAACGTAGCCCGTTAAATTATTAAAGATACGAATCATAACTGAAGGTGATGTAAATGACTTTACTGGTAACATAGGTACATACAGACTATTAGAGGTAGTACCACTGTTCTGAAATTGCCTTTTTATTTATACAGCAGTGGTCACTGATTACCTGAAGTAGCTCCTGTGCGTTAGCCACCGCAATCTGGACCTTCACTTGTTCTATAATCGTACCGGTGTCCATTTTACCTGCACCTGCTCCTCCCGCTGAATAATCAGAACCGAACCCGTCCATTTCTACCAGAAATAAACACAAAACCCTCTGATTTAACGATACTGCCGGAACACACGTGCCCCTGCTAAAGTTAGCTTATGACTGGTGCCCTTGAGATTGGCGGACGTGTATGTACGTCATATCCGCATACTCAAAGGCTACACGGGAAGTGTAGTTTTTGGCAAATAAAATGCTAATCCGACTGATTAAAATTCTGCCTGTTGCATATAATATTTAGACTGAAGGATATTTTCTCTTCTTTTATTACCTGCCATCCTGGCTGCACATTCAAAACAAAGTTGCTTTTACAGTTGATCTGAACAATCAAAGTTAACATCTGCCTCATCACTCGTGTCTGTTTTTAAGTTGTTGCTTACACAAGCAGGCTGGGATGGAACCCACTCACTTAGGGGAGAGTGGGGTGATTTGTGCCGCGGGTAAGTTGTGCCAGCACCTGTTTCTCTGGAACCATATAAGGAATTGGCCATGTGACCACTCATTTTTGAAGAGTCAGACATTTTACTCATCCTGTAAAGAAGGGAGCATCATTGCATGAGATGTAAGCATATTTAAGTGCAAAAACTGTTTTTTCCCTTCAAAGTAAAATTTCTATGATCAAGGTTTTTTTTTTATTGTTGTATCTGAATGGTTATAGACAAGTTTAAAAACATTTCACACATGTTGCAGTGCTTTGGTAAGCTACACTTTGAGTCTATATAGCTAGCATGATGTTAGCTTAAATCTGCTGGATCATGCATTTTTTCCAAAATGGTGGGGTTGGGGTGATTTGTGCCAAAAGGTCTGAGTTAAGTTGTGCCAGTGGCACAACTCACCCCCACTTATGAACATTTTGTAATTTTACATTGTATTCTTATATTTAATCAATAAACTGTGTGACATTCCTATTTTTAGGGTAAAAACAGAAATAAACCGTCATGCCACAAAATTATAAGAAGAAGACAGACAGAGCTTCCACTCCTCTAGAGGTCATGGACAGAGCAGTGCAAGAGGTGGAGAAAGGGGAGCCCATTCGTCAGGTGGCAAGGCAGATGAACATATGCAGGATGACATTAAAATGATACATGGAGAAGAAATAAGGCCAGGATATAAAAGAACTGGATTTGCCAATCAAGTCTTTAACAAACATATGGAGAAAGAGCTGGCAGAACATATAAAGGCCGTAGCAGCGATGTTTCATGGTCTAAGTCCCATTAAATGGCGTGAACTGGCTTTTGAGTGCACGAAGAAATGACTTTTAATATCCCTGCCAGCTGGATCAAAGAGGAAAAAGCAGGTTTGGTTAAATGTGCATTTATTAAGAAAAAGTAATAGGGACCATTAATAATTATTTCCCAAGGAAATGCTTATTATTATAGCTTCAACTTATGTAAATCTTAATGTAAACTGCAATGGCTCAATAAGGGAAAAATTAAGAGATATTATAATAATGCTAAAAAAAAACTTAATCTTTCATAGGATGTGATTGGTTTGCGGCCTTTAAAGCACGCTACCAGTTATCATGCCGCACTCCTGAAGCAACCTCTCTTGGTAGAGCTACTGCCTTTAATAGGCACAATGTGGGGGAGTTCTTTGATAACCTCTCTAAAGTGATGGACAGGTAATAATCATATGGCTCACACTGTCATTCACACTCACTCACACTCTGACTACTATGACAGTTCAGATGTCCAGAATCATGATGATGATAATGATGGTGACAAGGATCTGTCTGCTGGGGACTTTGCTATTGTAAACTTTGCAGGCAAAACCAAATCCTACAACTATGTTGGATTGGTTGAGAAGGTTGATGGTGCTGACATCAGAGCAAAGTTCCTAAGAAGAAGCAAGAGGTCTGTGGATGGAAAGCCCATTTTCGCTTTCAAAGAAAATGATGGAGTTATCCCTAGAGAGGATGTGTATAGGAAACTACCCACACCACAAAAACTTGGTGGTACAGCCAGAAGGGAACAGACATTTATATTCCCTTGTAGCATTGACAAGTGGGATGTGATGTAGTAGGCCAGATCTGTGAAGAGTTCTTCATTTGAATTTTATTTTGTTCTTATGCGTTCATGTGGCTCTAGGCCTTGGAAATGTTTTCATTTTGAACTCAACCTTGTTCTGAAGTGTTGGGCCTTGTTCAAGAAAATATGAGAAATATTGTTAAAATAACTTTAAATAAACCTTAAATGAGCAAGCTTGTATTGCATTTGTCTAGCTATTACAGCTAGCATTACAATTTCTGTTATTAAAATATACAGTTTTACTTAAATAATTAATGGCACAATTTACCCCAATGTATGCTCTCCAAAGGCACAACTTACCCCGCACCGGGGGCAATTTGTGCCACAAGACCACTTTTTTTCAGAAAGCTATATTTCTTCAATACTTTACTTCAGTTCCAAAGTCATTGTTCCCACGGTTGCACCACATCCTGAAATATATTTACATAATTAAGTTGGAGGTGTTACTCTCATGGCCTTGCTTTAAAGTAACTTTAAGTAAAAAACTGCACAACTTACCCCACTCTCCCCTACTGACCTTCATTTATATTGTACAAGTCCTTCAATTACATTTTTGAAAAAACTATAGAATTGTTCAAGCAACCTATTTTAAAGTTAAGTATTGGCTGTTTTGTTTTGTTTACCGTGATTAGCACCTTTTTGTAAATTATTTGAAATTTCAAAGCTTTTTGTTATTTTTACAGCGTGAAATTTTTAAATAATGACTCATTTTTTCAGTGTTTTGGTGTACAGAAAAAACACATTCATATACACATAATAAATCTTACTTCATCTACTGACTGTACGTATATCGCAAATAACAAATACAATATAATAATAGTAAAAGTATTCAATCAATTCAATCAATTTTTTTATATAGCGCCAAATCACAACAAACAGTTGCCCCAAGGCGCTTTATATTGTAAGGCAAGGCCATACAATAATTATGTAAAACCCCAACGGTCAAAACGACCCCCTGTGAGCAAGCACTTGGCTACAGTGGGAAGGAAAAACTCCCTTTTAACAGGAAGAAACCTCCAGCAGAACCAGGCTCAGGGAGGGGCAGTCTTCTGCTGGGACTGGTTGGGGCTGAGGGAGAGAACCAAGAAAAAGACATGCTGTGGAGGGGAGCAGAGATCGATCACTAATGATTAAATGCAGAGTGGTGCATACAGAGCAAAAAGAGAAAGAAACAGTGCATCATGGGAACCCCCCAGCAGTCTACGTCTATAGCAGCATAACTAAGGGATGGTTCAGGGTCACCTGATCCAGCCCTAACTATAAGCTTTAGCAAAAAGGAAAGTTTTAAGCCTAATCTTAAAAGTAGAGAGGGTGTCTGTCTCCCTGATCTGAATTGGGAGCTGGTTCCACAGGAGAGGAGCCTGAAAGCTGAAGGCTCTGCCTCCCATTCTACTCTTACAAACCCTAGGAACTACAAATAAGCCTGCAGTCTGAGAGCGAAGCGCTCTATTGGGGTGATATGGTACTACGAGGTCCCTAAGATAAGATGGGACCTGATTATTCAAAACCTTATAAGTAAGAAGAAGAATTTTAAATTCTATTCTAGAATTAACAGGAAGCCAATGAAGAGAGGCCAATATGGGTGAGATATGCTCTCTCCTTCTAGTCCCCGTCAGTACTCTAGCTGCAGCATTTTGAATTAACTGAAGGCTTTTTAGGGAACTTTTAGGACAACCTGATAATAATGAATTACAATAGTCCAGCCTAGAGGAAATAAATGCATGAATTAGTTTTTCAGCATCACTCTGAGACAAGACCTTTCTGATTTTAGAGATATTGCGTAAATGCAAAAAAGCAGTCCTACATATTTGTTTAATATGCGCTTTGAATGACATATCCTGATCAAAAATGACTCCAAGATTTCTCACAGTATTACTAGAGGTCAGGGTAATGCCATCCAGAGTAAGGATCTGGTTAGACACCATGTTTCTAAGATTTGTGGGGCCAAGTACAATAACTTCAGTTTTATCTGAGTTTAAAAGCAGGAAATTAGAGGTCATCCATGTCTTTATGTCTGTAAGACAATCCTGCAGTTTAGCTAATTGGTGTGTGTCCTCTGGCTTCATGGATAGATAAAGCTGGGTATCATCTGCGTAACAATGAAAATTTAAGCAATACCGTCTAATAATACTGCCTAAGGGAAGCATGTATAAAGTAAATAAAATTGGTCCTAGCACAGAACCTTGTGGAACTCCATAATTAACTTTAGTCTGTGAAGAAGATTCCCCATTTACATGAACAAATTTTAATCTATTAGACAAATATGATTCAAACCACCGCAGCGCAGTGCCTTTAATACCTATGGCATGCTCTAATCTCTGTAATAAAATTTTATGGTCAACAGTATCAAAAGCAGCACTGAGGTCTAACAGAACAAGCACAGAGATGAGTCCACTGTCCGAGGCCATAAGAAGATCATTTGTAACCTTCACTAATGCTGTTTCTGTACTATGATGAATTCTAAAACCTGACTGAAACTCTTCAAATAGACCATTCCTCTGCAGGTGATCAGTTAGCTGTTTTACAACTACCCTTTCAAGAATTTTTGAGAGAAAAGGAAGGTTGGAGATTGGCCTATAATTAGCTAAGATAGCTGGGTCAAGTGATGGCTTTTTAAGTAATGGTTTAATTACTGCCACCTTAAAAGCCTGTGGTACATAGCCAACTAACAAAGATAGATTGATCATATTTAAGATCGAAGCATTAAATAATGGTAGGGCTTCCTTGAGCAGCCTGGTAGGAATGGGGTCTAATAAACATGTTGATGGTTTGGATGAAGTAACTAATGAGAATAACTCAGACAGAACAATCGGAGAGAAAGAGTCTAACCAAATACCGGCATCACTGAAAGCAGCCAAAGATAACGATACGTCTTTGGGATGGTTATGAGTAATTTTTTCTCTAATAGTTAAAATTTTGTTAGCAAAGAAAGTCATGAAGTCATTACTAGTTAAAGTTAATGGAATACTCAGCTCAATAGAGCTCTGACTCTTTGTCAGCCTGGCTACAGTGCTGAAAAGAAACCTGGGGTTGTTCTTATTTTCTTCAATTAGTGATGAGTAGAAAGATGTCCTAGCTTTACGGAGGGCTTTTTTATAGAGCAACAGACTCTTTTTCCAGGCTAAGTGAAGATCTTCTAAATTAGTGAGACACCATTTCCTCTCCAACTTACGGGTTATCTGCTTTAAGCTACGAGTTTGTGAGTTATACCACGGAGTCAGACACTTCTGATTTAAAGCTCTCTTTTTCAGAGGAGCTACAGCATCCAAAGTTGTCTTCAATGAGGATGTAAAACTATTGACGAGATACTCTATCTCCCTTACAGAGTTTAGGTAGCTACTCTGCACTGTGTTGGTATATGGCATTAGAGAACATAAAGAAGGAATCATATCCTTAAACCTAGTTACAGCGCTTTCTGAAAGACTTCTAGTGTAATGAAACTTATTCCCCACTGCTGGGTAGTCCATCAGAGTAAATGTAAATGTTATTAAGAAATGATCAGACAGAAGGGAGTTTTCAGGGAATACTGTTAAGTCTTCTATTTCCATACCATAAGTCAGAACAAGATCTAAGATATGATTAAAGTGGTGGGTGGACTCATTTACTTTTTGAGCAAAGCCAATAGAGTCTAATAATAGATTAAATGCAGTGTTGAGGCTGTCATTCTCAGCATCTGTGTGGATGTTAAAATCGCCCACTATAATTATCTTATCTGAGCTAAGCACTAAGTCAGACAAAAGGTCTGAAAATTCACAGAGAAACTCACAGTAACGACCAGGTGGACGATAGATAATAACAAATAAAACTGGTTTTTGGGACTTCCAATTTGGATGGACAAGACTAAGAGACAAGCTTTCAAATGAATTAAAGCTCTGTCTGGGTTTTGGATTAATTAATAAGCTGGAATGGAAGATTGCTGCTAATCCTCCGCCCCGGCCCGTGCTACGAGCATTCTGACAGTTAGTGTGACTCGGGGGTGTTGACTCATTTAAACTAACATATTCATCCTGCTGTAACCAGGTTTCTGTTAGGCAGAATAAATCAATATGTTGATCAATTATTATATCATTTACCAACAGGGACTTAGAAGAGAGAGACCTAATGTTTAATAGACCACATTTAACTGTTTTAGTCTGTGGTGCAGTTGAAGGTGCTATATTATTTTTTCTTTTTGAATTTTTATGCTTAAATAGATTTTTGCTGGTTATTGGTAGTCTGGGAGCAGGCACCGTCTCTACGGGGATGGGGTAATGAGGGGATGGCAGGGGGAGAGAAGCTGCAGAGAGGTGTGTAAGACTACAACTCTGCTTCCTGGTCCCAACCCTGGATAGTCACGGTTTGGAGGATTTAAGAAAATTGGCCAGATTTCTAGAAATGAGAGCTGCTCCATCCAAAGTGGGATGGATGCCGTCTCTCCTAACAAGACCAGGTTTTCCCCAGAAGCTTTGCCAATTATCTATGAAGCCCACCTCATTTTTTGGACACCACTCAGACAGCCAGCAATTCAAGGAGAACATGCGGCTAAACATGTCACTCCCGGTCTGATTGGGGAGGGGTCCAGAGAAAACAACAGAGTCCGACATTGTTTTTGCAAAGTTACACACCGATTTAATGTTAATTTTAGTGACCTCCGATTGGCGTAACCGGGTGTCATTACTGCCGACGTGAATTACAATCTTACCAAATTTACGCTTAGCCTTAGCCAGCAGTTTCAAATTTCCTTCAATGTCGCCTGCTCTGGCCCCCGGAAGACTGACTATGGTTGCTGGTGTCGCTAACTTCACATTTCTCAAAACAGAGTCGCCAATAACCAGAGTTTGATCCTCGGCGGGTGTGTCGTCGAGTGGGGAAAAACGGTTAGAGATGTGAACGGGTTGGCGGTGTACACGGGGCTTCTGTTTAGGGCTACGCTTCCTCCTCACAGTCACCCAGTCAGCCTGCTTTCCCGGCTGCTCGGGATCTGCCAGAGGGTAACTAACGGCGGCTAAGCTACCTTGGTCCGCACCGACTACAGGGGCCTTGCTAGCTGTAGAATTTTCCACGGTGCGGAGCCGAGTCTCCAATTCGCCCAGCCTGGCCTCCAAAGCTACGAATAAGCTACACTTATTACAAGTACCATTACTGCTAAAGGAGGCCAAGGAATAACTAAACATTTCACACCCAGAGCAGAAAAGTGTGGGAGAGACAGGAGAAGCCGCCATGCTAAATCGGCTAAGAGCTAGTAGCTACGCTAAGCTAGCGGATTCCTAAAAACACGCAAAGTGAATAATGTGTAAATAATTTAGAGGTGATTCAGCAGAAGGAGTGCTTTAGTTAAGGCACGTAAAGATTACACTGGGAAACAAATCGTAATCTAGATAACTAGATCAATCTAACTGCGCAGATTAAACAGCTAACAGATACAGAAAAAACACCGCTGTGCTCCGGAACAGGAAGTGATACAATACCGCAGTGAGAGCCAACCACCAGTAGAGGCCAGAACACCAGTATTGGCTAGAACATTATTGAAACAGGCTAAAAATGTTCTATGTTCTAAAATATGTACAATGCTTGATGATCCCATATATATAATCACACAAATAAACGATAGAGACAGATTATTAAATAATAAAACCCTTTGTATTTGTCTTAAAAACAATGGATCCACTCAACTCAGTGGTGTCTTTTTATATTTTAAAGTAAAGAAGCAAAACTGTTTCATGAGTAAGTTTACACATTTCGTCTCAGAGCTGTTACACTTGTAACATTTCAAACTAGAAGCACTCAGAGAGTGCAAACCTCCGCCAAGGCCATGGGGTCACTGACCCCATAACATCTACACGCCGTGGAATCATTGAACCTAAAAATGTCTAACAATGATGTTTGCTCAGTAGTAAAAAAAAGTTTAATCTGCTGTGACTGGATAGCATGTATCCTTAGCACTTGGCATCACAGTTTATTGCAACTTGCACCTTTCCCAGAAGCTACTGTGATCTGAGCACTGATATTGATATTGCATGTGCTTATAGACAAAAATAAATAAGAGACAAAATTCAATTCATTATTCAACTAAACTGCAAATATATGAATTTTTTAACATTTATGAAACACTTCTCTAAACAAGGCCATAGGGTCACTGACCCTAAAGAGATTCCCTCCTTGGCACAGTGATCTATTCAACAATTCAGTGTTACAACCAAAACTATGATACATACACTTTTCTTTCCTTTATATTTGACATCCTTGACCATGAAAACATACCACTAGAACTTGGAATCACTTTTATGTCTTTATTAGTTCAAAGGTTATTGTATAAAAACGATTTTTCGGTAATGGCGGTTTTCTTCTGGATCTAGCTCCATAACATTTGAAGCTACATCAAATCTGATGACACCAGATTCAGCTACAATTTGGTGTTAGTTGTGCATCTCTAGCTTCATTTGTCACCTCACACTGACACATTTTCTATTTTCCCTATATTTCTGCATATTCTGGATCACCAGATCCGGAATCCGGATCCGATCATCACCAAACTTTGTTGTTTGATAGAACATTTGACTATGTTACACCCTAATTTTTTTCAAGCCTTTCTGCCTTGTTTTTGTGGAGTTAGAAACTAGAATGTCAAAATTGTGGTGAAGAATCCTTTAAAAAATTCCTGGATCCAGATCGTGATCTGGATCACTACTATAATTTAATCACTTGTTCCTCTTGTCATTTCCAACCACTCCACAAAATTTCATCAAAATCCGTTCAAATCTTTTTGAGTTATCCTGCTGACAAACAGACAAACAAACAAACAAACGCGACCGAAAACATAACCTCCTTGGTGGAGGTAACTATGTTGTTTGCAAAAATATAAACAATTTAAATACTTTCTTCTGGTTGCCAGTCATGTAAATGCGGTTCTTTTGCCGCCAGGTGGCGATATACTCCACTGAATCATAGAAGTAGATTGGCCATCGTGTGTGTGTGTGTGTGTGTGTGTGTGTGTGTGTGTGTGTGTGTGTGTGTGTGTGTGTGTGTGTGTGTGTGTGTGTGTGTGTGTGTGTGTGTGTGTGTGTGTGTGTGTGTGTGTGTGTGTGAGAGAGAGAGAGAGAGAGCTGTACAAAGAAAACTTGGATGAATTCAGTAGATTCTTATTGATATATAATTTAATAATTACATGTATATTTAAAAAAGCATCCTTTTTAAAAATACAGATATTACATCATATATTTGAGACTGCACAATTTACTCAACAAACATGCTTTTTGTAAAACACATTTTCAAGACAGCTACGTACACTTCTTTGTCTTTCGGCTACATACACAAGCAGCATATTTAAAAAGAAATTCATTCATTCATTCATTTGTTGGACAGTTATTTACGTAGATTCATTCTTTGTGATCCAGTGAAACCATAATGTGTGTTTCTGTGTGATCTTGACATTTCATCAATTCTACGCAATATTAAATCACTTTGTCTTTAATAAACACACATCCATGTTTGTCTGTGTTAAACTGTTATGACCTTGAGATTGACCTTTCACAGTTACCCAACATCAAAGGTCATATGACCAAAAGAAATGAAATATATTAGTGTTTAATAGTACCCACGAGTGTATAATGAATCAAATCCTGGAAATAGCTGTTATAAATATTCCCCACTACAAGCTCTGCAGGCTCTGCACAGACTGGCGGCATGTCCAAGATGTACCCCACCTCATGCCTAGTGAGCTCTGGGAAAGGCTCCAAATTAATGAATGAATAAATAAGCACTGGACCTAAATTTTGACCTTGGCCTATCAAATTGATTTTAATCCTTTTTTTTTTTTCTTTTCAAAATTAAACCCTCTTGTTCTTTATTGATCCTCAGTCATTCCACTAAGTTCGGTCCAAATCAGATCCTAATTCTTTTGAGTTATGATGTTCACACTCATACAGAAACACAGGGCTGAAAACAGTACCCCAGCATGTACTGCCATGTGTGGGTGTAAAAATAAATAAAAGTCTGAATAATTTTAACGGTATATTTGCAGAATGCAAGTATTATTCTAGTCTTGCATGTAAATTTCAAAACAGACTGTTGTATTGCCTGGTTAAACCAGTTATATAGTTGTACCTTTCACTATAGTGCCACATGTTCAAACAGTAGAACATCTGTATTGTTTGGTGCTGAGGCCATATTATGTTTTTGTTTAAAGATGACGGCGCACAGACGACCACTTGCACTTTTTGAATAAATGTTCAGTACAGTGAGTACATCTGCAGCAAACAATGAAGTGACGGTTGCTGTCGCACAACTGACGCTCCGTGAGAGGCCTCAGGGCACCGGGGGGCGATTGGGTATTGGTGGTGGTGGTGGTGGTGGGGGTCGCATCATTAGTGGTGAGCACACACCCGTGCACTTTGCACAAGTCCTAAAACCAGTTTGGCCTCAAATCATGGAGATGAGAGGGAGGGGAGGGTTAAAGTGCATCAGAATGAATAACCCTCGATTACCATCATGAGTTCATTAATCTAATCTTCTTAAATTCTTACTCTCCTTGAGGCACACACTTGTGTGCATTACAGCATCTGGGCCCATCAACTGTGATGAAGCTCCAAATGAGCATCAGAAACAATGTGAGTTATGCTTGTTTATTGGTGTAGATCTTTGAGGTTGCACAAGACCGATGGCGTTTACGTTGGGGACTTGTTTTTTATGAAACAGGCTTTTGTCAGTGTGAAATAGGAGTGCAGCTCTGAAATTTAAATTCCTTTTAAGGAAACAACTGGGAGCAGTGAATAAACGAAAAGCTAACTGTCTCTCAAACAGACCTCTGCATGCAAAAGGACACAAAATCAAACTGGTGTGAGTGAGTGAGTCAGTCAGTCAGGCAGTCACTGAGTGAGTGAGTGAGTGAGTGAGTGAGTGAGTGAGTGAGTGAGTGAGTGAGTGAGTGAGCCAGTCAGTCAGTCAGTCAGTCAATTAGTTGGTGAGCGGATGAACCAGTGGGTTAACTATTGAGTCAGGCAGTTAGTGAGTGAGTGAGTCTCAGTCAATCAGTCGGTGAGTGAATTAGTCAGTCAGCCGTTGATTGCGTCAATGAGTGAGTGAATCAATGAGTGAGTGAGTCAGTCAGTCAGTCAGTTATGCAGTCAGTCACTGACTGAGTGAGTGAGTAAGTTAGGCAGTCAGGCAGTCAGTCACTGAGTGAGTGAGTGAGTGAGTGAGTAAGCCAGTCAGTCAGTCAGTCAATTAGTTGGTGAGCGGATGAACCAGTGGGTTAGCTATTGAGTCAGGCAGTTAGTGAGTGAGTGAGTCTGTCAGTCAATCAGTCGTTGAGTGAATTAGTCAGTCAGTCAGTTGGTAATTGAGTCAGTCAGTCAATCATAAGGTGAGCGAGTGAATGAGTCAGTCAGTTAATCAGTGAGTGAGTGAGATTTAATAGCCTGTACTGTTGAATTATACAGGAGCGCTCAGATATTATAAGTGTTCCTAATCTAATTACTCTTTACATCAGATCAGTGAGATACACGCTACAAAAATAAGATATATTTACTTAATCTCATAATAGAATAGAATAGAGCCTTTATTGTCATTGTACATACATACAATGAAATTTGTCCTCTGCATTTAGCCCATCCTAGTTACAGTAATCCAACCACTAGGAGCAGTTATGTCAACTGGTTCCACAGAACTTGGCTGTTGAAATGGGAAAAGAACAAGTGAAGTAATTGTAACAAATTGTTACAATTAATTAGAAGCACCCACAGGACAGGATGGTTACAGGTTAAACCCTTCACACAAGGTTGGTTAATCCACAAATCGATCCTGATGCACCACTCCACACAACGTGCATTGATGTGAATGGGTGAATCTGACGCATCATTGTACAACTAATTAAATTAATGTCAGCTCTGTACACTTGAAACATTCCTGGCATACATGCCAGGCCTCTGAAACTGCCACACCTAAATGGAATGCAGCCATTACAGTCATTAATTATACCTGCTCTAACATGTCAAAATGATTTGATAAAAAAACCCATTATCTCCCCAACTGTGATGTACTAATGCATCTTATACAAAAGAGGCTGTTCCTTCACAATGTCAATCTAGGCTTTGGCAAAAGCCCCAGCATGTGCTTTGCATTTTCTATCCCCAGTTATCCATCTTCATGATGAAGTGGTACAGAGGAGGATTTTCTTAAAAAGAAGACCTGAAAGTTTAGCTACAAATTGCCAGAAGGTACATCTGAGATGCAAGCCTGGATTTGATCTGTTTTGGTGAAAGAAAATCCTTCTCTGCTCTATTCCACTATGAAGCTAAGAGTAGTGATGCAAAATGCAAAGCTTGCACTGTGCACAATTTCTACAGTCACAGCCACATAAGCCCATAACTTCTCCTGGGTTGTCTGGGTGTCTTGGTGGCTTTCCTCACTCTTCTCCTTCTTGCACAGTCTGTTGTGTGTTGGGGGGTGTGGCTGGACATTTTGGTGTTCTTTTCTTTTCTTTGCTCTCCAGGTGGCATGAAAACTGATTTGTCTGTGGAGAAGGTGCTGGCTGAAGAGTCCTTCACCCTCATCAACATCATGTGCAGCACCTGTGAATGGTGCTCACGTGCAGCCTTAAAGACTTTCAGCTGAAGCAGATAATTGGATGGCGTTCTGCATTTAAGTCATGTGTGATTCAAGCAGAATTGCCGGGAACTCGACCTTGTGATGTTCGTTTGTGAGACGCTGAGGACCGCGCCTGGGTTTGACACATCGAGCCTGTGAAGCAGGAAGGGTGAGGGACACATGCTGTCAGCACACATCAGAGGTGATTAATTGTTTGACTACTTGTTGATAGTAACTTGGTATTTTGTTACGCAGTATATTTGAATCGTGATGAGAATTGTGCAGCTTGCTTCTCACTGCTGTGGCGTGCGGACAAGTGATCCTCCACCTGTTGTGAGAAGCTGCTCGTTTGCATAAAGCTTAAAATACAGACCTGAATGTGTTGCTGATAGTGTGTGTCTTTTAAAGGATATTAGTTGTAACTGCTGACTTACCTCACCTCTTCTATCCTTCGCAGAGAGTCGGTTTGTCGTGTCCACCTGGGGGGTGTTTGGCGGTAATAGTGAGTCCAGAAGTGCCGGGCTTCGATCCTTTTGGGCGCTGGAGAGCGTGCCAGCCTTCACTCCACCAGAATGACGCTGTTTAGTTTCTACACTTTATTATGCACCAGAGGGTGAAAAATAAATTGTTTTTGTTATTGGAACCGCTTTCTGGTTATTTTAGCGCTGGGTTCCGTCAGACGCAGGTTCGCTCCTCAACCCGCGTCGACACATAACACAGTCACTCAGTTTTTTTAGAACAGTCTACTCCATGCAGATTTACCATAAAGTGCCATACTGTTTGTATTTCTTTGTAATTAATGTAAATAAAGTCCAAGACATATTCAGTGGCAGCTTTACCATCAGAGAGCCTCGTCCACAACCACCACAAAAGACTCCAAGCTGTCACTGATGTTAAAGGGCGCAATACACAGTATTAAGAACAGGGGTATGTAAACTTTTGATCAGGGTCATTTGGGTAGTTTGTGTTGTCATTATGATTTCAAAAGAGTAAACACAGTTGTTTGACAATAAATGGCTTCACCCAATCACTAACCATGAGTGGAAAAAAAGGTTTTGTGTTATCATTCATATTCTCTGAAAAATGGCAAAAAAAAAAAAAAAAAAAAAAACTTCTGCCAGGGTATGTAAACTGTTGAGCACAACTGTGTATATATATATATATATATATATATATATATATATATTATTATTATCCATTTTACCAATATGGATCCAGATCAATTCCAAAATTTAATGGAGTCTTCCATGGCCTAATATGTAGTAAAAATCCGAGATGGATCTGCATGTTGAATTGGCACAGGTTTTACACCGGATGCCCTTCCTGATGCAATTCCACATTACATGGAGAAATGTGGCAGGGGTGGGATTTGAACCGGGAACCTGGTGCACTGAGACCAAGTGCACTAACCACTTGACCACCACCCCTGCCTCTTCCATGGCATAATATGTATCTGTGTTAAAAAATTTCATCAAAATCTGTGAAGTAGTTTTGATGTAATCCTTCAAGAGTATATAAAGGGAAATCTTGATCCAGAATCTGAATTTGGATCCGGATCACCTCCAAAAATTTAATGGAGCCTTCCTTGCCTTAATATGTATCTGTGGTGAAAATTTGGTGAGAATCCGTGAAGTAGTTCTGATGTAATCCTTCAAAGCGTATATAAAGGGAAATCTTGATCCAGAATCTGAATTCGGATCCGGATCACATCCAAAAAATTAATGGAGTCTTCCATGCCCTAATATGTATCCATGGTGAAAATTTGGTGAGAATCTATGAAGTAGTTTTGACGTAATCCTTCAAAGCCTATATAAAGTGAAATTTTGATCAAGAATCTGGATTTGGATCTGGTTCACCTCCAAAATTTAATGGAGTCTTCCATGGCCTAATGTGTCCATGGTGAAAATGTGGTGGGAATCCATGAAGTAGTTTTGACGTAATCCTTCAAAGCCTGTATAATGTGAATCTTGATCCAGAATCCAGGTCTGGATATAAATCCGGATCACCTCCAAAATTTAATGGAGTCTTCCATGCCCTAGTATCTATCTGTGTTGAAATTTGTTGAGAATCCATGAAGTAGTTTTGATGTAATCCTTTAAACCGTATCTAAAGTGAAATCTTGATCCAGACTCAGCATTCAGATCCAGATCACCTCCAAAATTTAAGGTAGTCTTTCATGGCCTAATATGTACCCACGGTGAAAATTTGGTGAGAATCTGTGCAGTAGTTTTGACGTAATCCTGCTAATAAATATATTATATTTTGTAGAACATTAACACTTTAAATGTAAGTAAAATGTCAAAATAATAAATACACCAATCCTTTTAACAGTATTTATGCATTTATTTATTTTGCAGAAACTTTGTCAGTTGCCATCATGGTTGGCATGATGGCAACACCAAGTGAGTGTGAACTGTAGGTGGTCCATGGGTCCAACATTATACAGTTCCGGCTGAGGAAGTAAAAGTATATTGACAATGACAAAGTCATTTTCATCTTTATGCCTCGGTGCACACTGCTGGTGTGCCAGCTATTTTTGAAATCAAGTAACCTTACCCTAGCCCTAATCATGTCCCAAACCCCAACCTTAATCCTACCAACTAATTTCTAATTCAGAATTAACCCTGACCTCAAGCCTAACCATAAACTTAAGGTTTTCCCTTGATGTTAAGGTTGTGGTTGGGGTTGGGGTTCAGGTTGGGTTTATAGTTGATTTTAGGGGTGGTGTTGAGGTTATTGTTGAGTTTAAGAGCCAGGTTTATAGTTATGTAGAGGTTGTATGTAGGATATTACATTGTCAAAAAAAAAAAGGTTTTGGGGGGTTTATTTATTTATGTATTTAAGTCGTGCACTAAAGTTCACCTGATTTGAAAGGATTTGTCCTCAATATTACGCCCTTGTACAGTAATATAGTGAGTAAAAGATGATTAATTTATCTATTTTTTTTCACATGATAGATAGGCCATGACACAAGACCGTAAAATGTTCTTAGAAAAGGATTTTTGTAGCGTAGACCTGGTAACTAAAAAAAAATCCTCCTGTTTTATATGAAGATGAACATAGTGAACACATTTCAGCTTGTTACTACAAACAACACTTGCACGTTTTTGAGAAAAATTACTTTATTGAAATTTAATAGGAAGTCATTGCTAAGGGGCGTGGCTGCATAGCAACCACCCATTTTGCAGTGAATGCAATTTGTAAAATCACATTTTTCTTGAAATATACATCAATTTGATTATTTTCATGCTGAGAACTGAGAAAAAATAGCATCATTTACACAAAAAATGTGAAATTAACCCCTTCCCACCTGCTACATAGTACACGCATCACGCGGGCGGCCATGTTTTCATCCTCGAACCCATGGGGCTTACCTCTGGTGCTTTTATGTACAGAAGAGCCTGGGTTCTACCTCGATCTAGGCACTGGTCAGCCATCAATTCTAATGATTTTTTTTCTTGGATAAATCTATTTTTCTAGAAAATGTGCAAATCTTTTCAAGTGGTAACAGGCTGACATTATGTATCGATAGGTAAAGAAATTTTAAAAGTCATTTCCCAGATGTGCGCTACAAAAATGAAAAATAAATGGCCACGTCTTATGCCCTAAGATAGATAGATAGATAGATCGATCGATCGATCCTATTGGGCAGGAGGCAGAGTGGGCGGAGCTACTGAAGCCACTCCTCTGCTCTTTCTGTCGGTGAGTTGCTGCAGTCGTTCTTCGGCACGCTGCGTGTCTTCACAGATAAATGGCAAAGTCGCAGTTTTTGTTCGTAGTTTTTCGCTGATAAACTCAAAGAGGACGATACACATAAATGGCCCGTCGATGTTCCAGCGGTTTTGGACACGATACAGCTTTAAAGTCGGAAAGCGGCTTTGTTTAAATTGCGTTACAAGCGACAAAGTGATCGACGGCTGAGCAAGTGGCTGCTAACATAAAGAATCCGGATCGGCTGCTACCGACAAGGTTAGCGTTGATTAGCCTCACTCATGCTTTTAAATCTCGAGCTGCTGTTTTAGAGTGTGCTTGTTTTGTTGTGTTTTATTTTTCTCCCTCGTTTAAACGTGGTGGCTTGCAGTCTCAGGGTGTAGCGTCGTTAGCTCTTTGTAGCCTGCTGGATGTTTGCTAACTTTACAGGAAAGTTGATCCGAAGTGCTGACTGCAGTTTCACATTTAATGCACACAACGGATTGGATTTCACGCTGAGTCTTTAGTCCAACCTCAAAGCCTGTGACGAGTGGGACTTTATTAAATGTGTCTGTTGTCAAACAATGACGTTTTGAAGCGGAAGTTGCTTATTTAACTCAGGAAATGAGTCCTGTGGTGCCACGACTTTTGTAAAGTTGTTACTATATAGTTATGTCACTCCTGATACAATTTTTTCAAAATGTTAAATGTTTGCAAAGCCTATCAAGACATCATCTTAAGTAATCAAACGAAAGAAGCCAATTTGTCATAAATGAAAAAAAATCACTATATTTGCCCTCATTAAGTGTTTTCTCATAATCGCATGCTATGTCATTAAATACTAAGTTAATTTTGATGCTAAATCATAAATAATTTACTACATCGTAATTGTGATGTATTAGGTTGTAATTATGTGATAATAATCCATTTTGCTTAATACAGTAAGGCCATAATTTGGTTAAGAAATCAGAAGTAGTAATGTGGTAAGGCATGGAATATTGAGTCATAATTGTGACATAATAGGTTTAAACTTGGTAACTTCTAATTAAAACTTTGTATTGTGTTGTATTAATATTTTGTAAGTATGACTTAGTATATTTTAATAAACAGTATCTCAAAGCTATGTCTTAGTTGCAGTTATGGATTTTCATTTAAATTATGGTTTGCTGTCTTAATTGCATCATTGCATGCATCATAATTGATTTAGCACATTATGGTTGAGATTTGACTTTTATAAGCTCAACTCCTCCTAAATTAATTTTAAAGAAACTTCACAACCTCGTCTTCCCATGACACCTCACACAATGAAGGTGTGCAGGAACAAAAATAATTGGCACCCAACATCGTCATGGGTAGATAATTGGAAATTTGTGTTTTAACTAATGCATCACTCTGTATAATATTGACTTCATAAGTATAACTCCTCCTAAACTGGTTTATGGATTTGAGAAATTTTACACAGTACACCATATGAAGATGTGCTTGAAGGAAAAATAATTCTGGTGTGATGTTTCAAAGGGGAGATAATTTTACTTGTTTTTTTTGTTTGTTTTTTTTAAATGCATCATAGTTGTCAAATACATTACAGGTGTTCAGTCTGTATGACATAGGAGAAGGGGTTGGGGTATTATTTTGTGAGCTTGATCACAGATCTCTAGTTCTTCTTTACTTTTTTAATTCTAATATTCAATTACTCATTCATATACAAGATACTTTCTCACAATTTTGACCTGGTGCCTGGTAAATGTTATATATTTTTGCAATTATGACTCAGGGGACTTCATGATTATTAAACAACACTTACTTTATAGTGAAGAAGAAATGTGTTGGATTGTTTGATTGTTGGTATTTCAACTACCAAAACAAGGTTCCATAGATGTCAGGTCTTATGTGGGCTAAACTTTGCCTTGGCACCATTGTGTATTTCTGCCAGCAAGTGAGCAGAACAAGCCGGGCAGGAATTTATTGACTTCTACTCTAGTTGGAGGTGAATTGCAGCCCTGAAATGTTTATAGGGGTGGAAAGATGTGACATAAGCCAGTGCACCCAGGTGTGACTTCTTTGTTTATTATTAATTTGACACAGCTGTGCTGAAGCATACTTTACATTGTAGGTAAAGTGTTGTTGCACATTAGAATGAGCTGTCTGGCATTGATGAATGGTTAGTGGAAATCCCTGCTCCACACAGTATACACACAGCAGTTCTGTGTGGGAGTGCTTCTTATCTGATCTGCTTTCATCTTTCTAAACTCCAAAGTTCATTTCCGGCGTGAAATGGCATCCTGATATGGGTAATTTCATAACGGCCCTGTTATCAGTTGTTGCTCTTTATCATGAAAAGGGGTGGAGTCTTTGTTCTGGTGTTCGGATCAAAAGGAGTGTTGATAACATGAATAAAATGCCGCTTCCCGTTATAAACAGTAGAATTAAACTAGGGTAATTACAGTAATTGGGCTCTTGGAATTATACATTTTCTCTCCCATTTCTCTCACTGTAGGTACAGGTCAAGATGTCTGTCAGCAACCACGAAAACAGAAAGTCCCGTTCTAGTTCAGGTTCCATGAATATCCAGCTGTTCCACAAGACATCCCATGCAGACAGCCTGTTGACCCATCTCAATCTGTTACGCAAAAGGAGAGCCTTCACAGATGTTGTCCTGAAAGCTGGAAACACGGCCTTCCCCTGCCATCGCGCCGTCCTGGCATCCTGTAGTCGATACTTTGAGGCCATGTTTAGTGGCGGACTCAGGGAGAGTCGGGATGCTGAAGTCAATTTTCACGACTCTCTCCATCCAGAGGTGCTAGAACTTTTACTCGACTATGCCTACTCGGCCCGAATCATCATTAATGAAGAAAATGCAGAGTCACTCCTGGAAGCTGGCGACATGCTTCAGTTCCATGACATCAGGGACGCAGCGGCTGAGTTTCTGGAAAAGAACCTCCACCAGTCTAACTGTCTTGGAATGATGCTACTGTCAGACGCCCATCAGTGCCAGAGACTGTATGAACTCTCGTGGAGAATGTGCCTTGCAAACTTTGCTACCCTCTACAGGACAGAGGACTTCCTCAACCTGCCTCGAGATAAAGTCAAGGAGCTGATCCTCAGCGAGGAACTGGAGGTAGAGGATGAATGCCTGGTTTACGAGGCCGTCATTGACTGGGTCAGAGCTGATATGGAGAGGAGACACAGTGAGCTGCCTGAGCTGCTGCGCTGTGTCCGTCTGGCACTGCTGCCTGAGACGTACCTATTGAACAACGTTGCTTCGGAGGAGCTGGTGATGTGCCACAAGGTTGGACGGGAAATCGTTGAAGATGCCGTACGGTGCAAGATGAAGATCCTCCAGAATGACGGTATTGTCACAGGATTCTGTGCCCGACCTAGAAAGGTCAGCCAGGCTCTGCTTTTATTGGGAGGACAGACTTTTATGTGTGATAAAGTCTACATGATTGACAACAAGACCAAGGAAATCACACCAAAAACAGACATCCCGAGCCCCAGGAAAGAATGCAGTGCTTGTGCAATTGGATGTAAAGTATGTATCAGATATATCTGAGCAATGTTTTCGTATTCATCAAGCAAAATCTGATTGTATCCATAATGTGATTTCTCTCCTTGTGTCCCAGGTTTATGTTACTGGTGGGCGTGGCTCTGAGAATGGTGCCTCAAAAGATGTCTGGGTCTATGACACGTTACACGATGAATGGTCCAAAGCTGCGCCTATGTTGGTAGCAAGGTTTGGGCATGGGTCTGCGGAACTTGACCACATTCTCTATGTTGTTGGAGGACATACTTCTCTTGCAGGATCCTTCCCTGCCTCTCCATCTGTGTCTCTCAAACAAGTAGAACAGTACGATCCTCAGACCAACAAGTGGACACTAGTGGCGCCGCTCAGAGAAGGAGTGAGCAATGCCGCTGTTGTCGGTGCCAAAAACAAACTCTTTGCCTTTGGAGGCACCAGTGTCAACAGAGACAAATATCCCAAAGTCCAATGCTTTGACCCGTGCCTGAACCGGTGGTCTGTACCTGCTGCGTGCCCCCAGCTGTGGCGCTACACAGCCGCAGCGGTGGTCGGCAATCACGTGGTTGTAATTGGCGGTGACACAGAATTCTCAGCCAGCTCTGCCTACAGGTTCAACAGTGAGACGTACCAGTGGTCAAAGTTTGGCGATGTGACGGCTAAACGCATCAGCTGCCATGCAGTGGCTTCAGGAAACCGTCTTTATGTGGTGGGAGGATACTTTGGTGCCCAGAGGTGCAAGACGCTGGACTGTTATGATCCAGCATCTGACTCTTGGGACAGTGTGACCAGTGTGCCATACTCACTCATTCCCACTGCCTTCGTCAGCACGTGGAAGTACCTCTCAGCTTAAATAGACAACATGTTTCTTTGGTGAGTAATTTCACTTTACTTAAACTGTCATATAATGTACTCTATCGATGTGCTTTTTAATGGTGGTCATTTTATTGTTGCACTGGGAGACCTTGCCGCTGTAGAAAAAATCTTGTAAATGTCAAGGGTTTTTTTTTATTTATTTATTTTTATCATTTTTATTTATTTTATTTTATTTTTTTAAACTTTGCTTTCATTTGACCTGGTTGAATGATAGTTTAAACTGGCCAAAGCCAGTTGCTGTTTTCATTGTTGCCCGTGGTTACAGTTATACATTATCTTGCTGCTGTGAAGGCTGAGTGTTGGATAAACATGGAGTCCCGATGTAGCTGGCAGGAGGAATGTCAGCGGCATTGGTAATTAAAGAGCAAGAGCTACAACGCAGAACCTGCCACTGACAGGACTGAGGTGGAGGGATGGAAATCAAGTGTGGGCCTGTACTGCAAGACTGCCGTGTTGAGAGGCATCACCGAGTGCTAACGGACTGTTTATGAGTCAGTATCTTGAAATTGTTGCAAGTTATAATAAGTGATATGACACATAGTGTGTAATATGTATTACCTGGAGCCAAGGAACAGATGGAGATTGTGGTGAACTGCACAGATGAAATTAAAAATAATATATATATATATATATATATATATATACGAGGGCTGTCAATAAAGTTACGGTCCTTTTTATTTTTTTCAAAAACTATATGGATTTCATTCATATGTTTTTACGTCAGACATGGTTGAACCCTCGTGCGCATGCGTGAGTTTTTCCACGCCTGTCGGTGACGTCATTCGCCTGTGAGCACTCCTTGTGGGAGGAGTCGTCCAGCCCCTCGTCGGAATTCCTTTGTCTGAGAAGTTGCTGAGAGACTGGCGCGTTGTTTGATCAAAATTTTTTCTAAGCCTGTGAGACACATCGAAGTGGACACGGTTCGAAAAATTAAGCTGGTTTTCAGTGAAAATTTTAACGGCTGATGAGAGATTTTGAGGTGATTCTGTCGCTTTAAGGACTTTTCACGGTGCGAGACGTCGCTCAGCGCTCTCAGGCGGCGTCATCAGCCTGTTCAAGCTGAAAACCTCCACATTTCAGGCTCTATTGATCCAGGACGTCGTGAGAGAACAGAGAAGTTTCAGAAGAAGTCGGTTTCAGCATTTTATCCGGATATTCCACTGTTAAAGGAGATTTTTTTAATGAAAGACGTGCGGACGGGTCCGCGCGTCGGGACGCAGCCGCCGCGACGCTCCGCCACAGGAAAAACACCTCTGTTGAAAGCCTTAAGGACAAGTTGGAACATGTCCTGCCTGTTAAACAATTTCTCATATACTCACTCCACTGAAAGCCATCAAAAGCCGCCTGGATTTTACAAATGGTTATCAACACGGAGGTGTTTTTCCTGTGCCGCCGCACCGCGTCGGCTGCGTCCCGACGCGCGGACCCGTCCGCACGTCTTTCATTAAAAAAATCTCCTTTAACAGTGGAATATCCGGATAAAATGCTGAAACCGACTTCTTCTGAAACTTCTCTGTTCTCTCACGACGTCCTGGATCAATAGAGCCTGAAATGTGGAGGTTTTCAGCTTGAACAGGCTGATGACGCCGCCTGAGAGCGCTGAGCGACGTCTCACACCGTGAAAAGTCCTTAAAGCGACAGAATCACCTCAAAATCTCTCATCAGCTGTTAAAATTTTCACTGAAAACCAGCTTAATTTTTCGAACCGTGTCCACTTCGATGTGTCTCACAGGTTTAGAAAAAATTCTGATTAAACAACGCGCCAGTCTCTCAGCAACTGCTCAGACAAAGGAATTCCGACGAGGGGCTGGACGACTCCTCCCACAAGGAGTGCTCACAGGCGAATGACGTCACCGACAGGCGTGGAAAAACTCACGCATGCGCACGAGGGTTCAAGCATGTCTGACGTAAAAACATATGAATGAAATCCATATAGTTTTTGAAAAAAATAAAAAGGACCGTAACTTTATTGACAGCCCTCGTATATATATACACACACACACAAGGTCTGTTTAGAAAAGTATCCGACCTTTTTATTTTTTGCAAAAACATGATGGATTTGAATCACATGTGCTTGCATGAGCCAACCTTG
The DNA here is from genome assembly GCF_902500255.1 of Thalassophryne amazonica. Classification (NCBI taxonomy): domain Eukaryota; kingdom Metazoa; phylum Chordata; class Actinopteri; order Batrachoidiformes; family Batrachoididae; genus Thalassophryne; species Thalassophryne amazonica. Next base: position 39,172,701 of record NC_047112.1, on the reverse strand, counting down.
AACCTTAGTGCGCATGCGTGAATTTTTTCACGCCTGTCGATTGCGTCATTTGCTGGCAAGCAGCCTTTGTATGCGGACGTGTGTTGTGCTCTCGGCGGATTTTCATTGCAAGGAAAAAGACGGAACAACTGGAGCAGCGCTACTGCATCAAATTTTGCCAGAAACTAGGCAACAGCCAGGTGGAAACCATTCGGAAGATTCAGACGGCTTTCTGTGACGATGCTATGGGCATCACACAGATTAAGGAACGGTACAACTGGTTTAAAGATGTCCGCACAACGGTGGACAGCGAGCCACGCTCCAGGCGGCCATCAACATGCTGAAATGACCAGATCATTTCTAAAGTGAACGCTGTGGTGATGCGGGACAGTCGTGTGACTATCCGAGAAATTGCGGAAGAGGTGGACATCAGCACTTTTTCGGCACATTCCGCTGTGACAGATGATTTGTCCATGAAAAGTGTGGCGGCGAAATTCATGCCGAAGCTGCTAACGGCGGAGCAAAAGCACCTCCGTATTGAAGTCTCACAGAACATGTTGGACTCCGAACAATGATGCCCACCTCTTCCACAGTTTCTCGGATAGTCACACAACTGAAAAGCCACCAAAGCTGTCTGAATCTTCCGAATGGTTTCCACCTGGCTGTCGCCCAGTTTCTGACAAAATTTGATGCAGTAGCGCTGCTCCAGTCGTTCCGTCATTTTCCTTGCAATGAAAATCCGCAGAGAGCACAACACATGACCTCACACAAAGGCTGCTTGCCAACAAATGACGCAATCAGCAGGCATGAAAAAATTCATGCATGCGCACGAAGGTTCAAGGTTGGCTCATGCAAGCCCACATGATTCAAATCTATCAGGTTTTTGAAAAAACTTAAAAGGTCGGATACTTTTCTAACAGACCGTGTGTGTGTGTGTATATGTATATATATGTATATATATGTATATATAATATATATATATATTTTTTTTTTTTTTTTCTGTGGTCTCTCTCTGTCTCTTTCTCTAGAGGCCATGTGGGCATGTCTCACAAAGTGAGGACCATCTCATAGAACATGCCTAATAGATGGGAAGTTCGATTGCTAAAATGAGCTGTCTAAAACTGCAGTGATTAATCTGATGTTAAACTAATCAGCAACTATTTTGAGAATCACTTAATTGTTTTAAATCTTTTATTTTAATATCCAAATTCTTTGATTTCAGCTTCTTAAATGTGAATATTTTCTGGTTGATTTCGCTAGCTGCTCTATTCCCATCTGGTAGTGAACTGAATATCTTTTGGGCTGTGGACAAAACAAGACAATTGAGGGCATCACCTTGATCTCTGGATAACATTGATCAGCATTTTTCACCATTTTCTGACATTTTATGGACCTAACAACTAAATGACTACTCAAGAAAATAATCAGTTCATCAATTTTTATAAAAACAATCCTTCATTGCAGCCCAGTGATTCACATCAGGAAATGGTGAAGTGAGGGAGGATAAGCCAAGAGTCCATCTCAAGGGTATGAAAATATAATTGACTGACGGGTAACATACCAAATCAGTGAAGCATTGCTCAGTCTGTTCTGCCTGAGGAAACATCAGTGGCAGTTTTCAGAGTTTCATGCAAGATAAGAATCTGTACATTATCCCTGAGGTGGTTTCAGTGTTTGCACAGTATGAAGGGGGGGAGGCTTGGAGGAACTAAAACAAGAACAGCAGAATCAATCATATTTTGCTTATTTTTATGTACGTGTCTAGTCATGGTACAGATTGCGTTTAATGACTGGAGGACTGTCCTGCTTTTAACACTGATGTACTTGACTAGAAAACAGGTTATTTTTGCACTTAGAATCTCAAATTCTGACACATCATCCATCATGTCTTTCATTTTTGGTTTAATGATCATTGTAAGATTTAAACACGGCTGTGTCTTTTATTACATTTAAAGCAAAGACATTTAATTTATTGTGGTACGGGTTGACCTGTTTACTTTACATCTATTTTGCAATAAAGTGAACATGAGCAGTGTTCATAATGGCCAAAAATCTAATTACTGGGCCATGATTTTTGTGAGCCTTTTTAAAATCATGTCTTGTGTATAGACTTGCGTGGCTGCTCATTTTTGTTTTTAACCACTGGGGGCAGTACCACATATTGTCCCAGAAACTGCAGCAAAGAAGAACCTCAGGAGAAAAAGACAGTTGTCTTCAGACCGTTAGCATGTTTACAGCTGTAGTATTTTAATGTATTTCTGTGTGCTCGAAACTATTAGCATAGCATATCTATAGCTATACCATAGCTTATTTCAGTGTGCTGAAATTCATCAGAGTTGTTGCTGTTGTTAAAGTTTGATGTAAACATTTAACTCTGTTGTTTGGAGTGTTGGACGAATCCATCACTGATGGCTGACTGACATCACAATGTGGAGTTCCCATCATGCAAAGCCACGCTCCCCTGCCTCCCTGACCACCAGGCTCCTGGTCTGTCGTGATGTTTTATTGTAGATGTCATATGCTAGTTAATTAGACAATGCTCAACCCTCTCAAACTCCGTGATTTGTCGACATTATCATATTCGGTGATGAAAGTTTTCCGGAAATCCGGGTTTTTACTTTTTACTTACGTGGTGAACGTTTCCGGGTTATTTTTGATAGCATATGTCAGAATGCTATCAGAAATTGGCAGGCCCCAGAATTCTGGGGCCTGCCAATTTTAGTCTGTGCTTTGTCTTTCATAATGTTTGTAAAATTGTTTGGAAGTGTCTCTGATGAGATGCTACAGTGGATATTAAGTCTCACGTTTTCACATCCTGATCCAAGACTGAAGGATAATGTAAAGGCCCAGTCACACGGCACTTAACGAAGAGCAATGAAGCCCAAACGAAACAAGAAATCTGGACTTTCACTGACTTTTGTTGACACTGTTTAACCTCCGCACAGCTTCGTTCATGCAGCTGTTGAAAAATTTGAACGAAGGGCAATGAAAACCTCAATTCGTCCGTATCGGTATTTTGTTTTGCTGCTGTTCTTGATGTTTTTTTTATCGTTTGCTTAGTTTTCATAACGTTAACATTTAGTTTGACTTTGTTCAACTAGCTGAATGTTTTCATACAGTGCAGAAGCTGGTTTGTGAGCACTGCTGCCGCCGCCGCTGCATTCATGTATCGTCGGAAATTACAGGGCAAACTCAGCCTGTTTGCTTGGATTTTGTTCTTATCTGGGTGGGGGGGTCAGCTTCACTGGGCTCAGGCACCTTATATAGGCCAGAATTAATATTTTGCGTGGATACAATTATTTTGCCACAAGCAACTGCTGAATTTGAAACAACAAAACGTTGTGTAATTTCTGCTGGTACTTGAAACTAGCATTGGCAGCGTGCGCTTATTTTTTATTAAATATAACAATATGAGTGTAGGAATGACAATTCAGCCCTTATGTACATGTGGCAACAGGTAGATGATTCAGATAATTATATAAAGAGCTGTTCTGGAAGACAGAATTCACGTTGTGGATCAGTGGCAGCTCGTGTACCGCACATGGTGAGTAAATGCGCAGTGTTCACACGGACTGATAAATTTATTGCTCTGATACATTCAGTCATCTTTTCACTTATTTATTCCCACTTTTGACAGTTTTCTGTTATAAACCTATATATGTTTTAGTAACGTAATACAGTGATAGAGCAGTCACCACGGCACACCTGCATTTTTTTTAAATTGGAGCAAGACTGAGTGTGCAGCGTGTTGACAGACGGTGAGGATTCTGACGATGAAGGAGATGACCCCTCTTTTGTTCTGGACGAGGAACCAGAGCAGGTGGATCCACCGACGTGCACACAGATCTCCATAGTGGGTCGGATCACATGCTTCTGTTTGCAGTTTCTCCAGAACTCAGGCGCTATGAGCTCCATCCCAGCGCCGAGTCCTGGAACGCAGAGATACAGACACACACTGCTCCAGCAGTGGCTCCAGGCACGTTTTGTTGTACAGCGTTGAGATCAACATTAGCTTTGGTTTCGTTTTATTCCTCTTTTCGTCCCTTTTGAGCTCTTGATTCCCAGGCTATTCGGTGATAAAGCTTGTTCGTCCACCTTTTCTCAACGATTTGTGACTGTTCTTTAAATTTTATTCCCTTCATTCAGGAATCATCATATACCGTGTGACCGGGCCATAACGCGGCGCCACTCAACCACACAGCAGTGAATGAGAGATGCCGCAGAAATTTTCCCGTGAACTCAGCATTGTGTTGAAACGACAAAGGAAATGGATGAACTGTTGTTCTGCTGCAAGGAGATGATTTATGATTCATCATGAATAAATTCAAATGGCACTCTGCTTGACTAAAAGGACCTAAACACTGACCTGACTTTTTTAATCATCATTTGTATGGAAACATTAAAACCCCCGTTAAGTCTTTGATTTTATTATGTCATGTTTTTGACAGAATTCTTTGTCAGTTGACATTTATTGAAGTTATTTCACACAAATCAAACTCTTGGATGAATAGGGATGGGTATTGATAAGATTTTATCAATATCTATACCATTATCGATTCTGCTTATCGATCCGATCCCTTATACCTCTTGTGAATTTTTTGTGTACCTAGGCTTTACAGGTTTTCTATGTCTGCGGGTCAAAGAGCTTTTTCTTATCATGCCGCAGCGGGCCACTCACACCGCCCCCCTCTCTGCTGTATGGAGCTGTGGCAAACTCTGGCAAACAGGTCCAGAAACTGCGCTCGCTGTTTTGATGCGCAGCGCTCGGCAGCCCGCAAGGATAGAACCGTTCTCTTCTTCTTTCCCGTCTTAATCTTGTTCAGTTCGTCCGATGTTAAATCTTTACGCCGTTGCTTTTGCTGTTCTTCTCGTTTGCTCTCCTCCTCTTTCCATTCCTCAAACGTTTTATTTTGGCCAAAAATATTAAAATTCACTTGGAAATCCATGTTTTATCACGTTTCTGTCATTCACGTGTCAACACACAACTGATCTGCGCCAACTGATTTGCGCGTTGCTATGGTGACGACCAGAGCGGAGTGATTATAACAGTGACTTAACTCACCGAACTACGTGTGCGTATACACAAAAATAATGCAAGCGAGTTAAACATGGAATTCTCACTGACAATGGTATAATGGTGACTTAATGAACAGCAGATGCAGCTTCATTTATATCAAATTTTTGTTTATTTTAAGACAGTTTAAGTCAGTTGTTCTAAACGCACAAATTGCTGAAGTCAAATGTTTCGATAAATGTAGAGAGAGAACAGTAACAGTTCAGTGTAAATATGTGGTTTTATCAAATGGTAATAATGCCATATTCTAATCCATATGACAGACTGTGGATTACAGTTTTGTCATCTTTCCAGTATGGGAAAATAGTCTTTTCACACAACTTGTATCGTGATGATACAAGTTGTGTGAAAAGACTATTCTCTGGGTGGAAGAATTGACCTGACCCAACAAAAAAAAAACTTGGAGATTTTTTTCGTTGTTGTTGAATAAGTAGACCTGAAAATGCACCAGAATGCATGTGATAGCATCTGAGATTGCAGATTTTTCTGGGGGAGAACCCCCCACCTGAGGCTTCGGGCATTCGGCCCTTGCCAAAAACTTTCAGGTTTTTTCCATGGCCCACTGTCATCACTGTATATTAAGGTTCCTGTCTGTCATCCAGCAGAAGCTATTCGTAGATTTAGTTGCGTGGGCACACTGCCTGTCAGACTCGTTTTCATTTAATTAGCCATACATACTTGCTTCAGCCAGTAGTGCCTCAGACGTGCGGTAATGTGAGACTAAAACTTGCCTAGATGTACTTTTTGTTATGAACTAGGTCTGGGCCTTATGCCAAATTATTATCATGAATTGCTTTGATGTTGATCTGTCAAAATTCATTGGGATGTGTGATTTAATAATGCTGCCATTTTGAAGGGTAGCCTGATAATAACTCGAGGGTTCATTCATTAAATATTTGTCTTCTGCTATTTGTTTGTTTTTGTGAAAGATTTGTATATATGGTTAAAAGTGCTACACATTATTATTTTATTGCTATGGTAGCAGCAGTGTATCTCTACAGCTTTTATTGTGAAAGGTCAGGACAGGAGGTGTCTCTGCATCCATGTGGAGTGCTTGACGGTGACTTCAGTGCTGCAGAGTTTTAATGCGGAGCCCTTGTATCTTTATTTTCGGACCCTCTGTTACATAACTTTAAAAAACCTACAATTTCCTCAGCTGCAAAGGATTCAGGAACTTCATTTTCACTGTGCCCCTCTGTGGTTCCACTGTCTTTCTCTCTTTTTTTTTTCTCCTTTGTTTTCAGCGCTTTCTTCACCATTGGTACTTCAGACATCATTTTGCTGTAGGAAATGGTAGTGAACTTTGGTATACAAGCTAAAAACATGAGATGTTATTGTCTATTTCTGTTGTGTAGCAAGCCATTGCATGTGTCCATATCAGGTATAAATCACCAAGCTTGTGTTGCCAGTGTAATTTTTTTTTTCCACAATACGCCAAGCCCTACAATGAACCATAGTAAGTTATTGACATATTTTGAAGCAAAATGATTTTTAAGCCAGTTAATAGTTCCATTTAGTGTACCGTGCACCTCTAGCATGTATGTTCACACATGTGAGTGGAAGCAAGTGAGAAGCAGACGGCTAATGTGTGATTTCTGATGGCAGCAAACAGCTGGATGTGATGGAGTGGGGGGGGATTTTGGGCTAGGTCGGCGACAGACAGGCTGGCTATAAAAGATCAAGACACCACATCCTTAGGAACACTTTCAGTGGTTTTCATTGTGCTGCTGAGTCCCTTTGTTTAATTACTGCAGAGATGGATGAAGCTCATATTTCCACAAGCCACAAGACTTAAGCAGACATGCAAAACTGCCATACAGAGATGCCTGCCTCCCTCTCATCCATAACAAGGGTCTTGAGAGTAAGAAATTTTAAAAATAATAATAATAAAAAAATCAGGAGTTGAGTTGATGACAGTGGTGCAGAGACTGGAGCATTCAAACATACAGAGAGGAAGTAGGACCAGGAGAACCAAAGCTATATTTCGTGCTGATACTAACGCCTTCCTAAAAATACTTTGCTTCCGAGGCTGTTGGCTTTAAGCAGAGGTCAGAGAAAAATATTGCTATGTGTGTTATTTTCGTGTTTACAATGGAGTCATAAACCACCAATCAGCTCTCTTCAGTAGTAGTATTGTTGGGGGTCTGGCTGAAGCATAATTTTCCACTCATGGAACCACAGTTATCCACTCACGCTGCTAGTCTCTCAATTTTCCTTTCACTCTCACAGATAGTTACTGTACAGTGCAACTCCCTTTAAAAGCCTACCATAGATACTTTAATTTTGGAGGAATGAAGATGTGGCCTGCATTCCGTAAAGTTTTGCAAATATTACCTCGTTACTGTGACCTCATAACTGTCCTGGCAGTTTTTATTCACTCTGCAGGGGATTATCATCATCTTTGCTGTTTTTTGGGTCACAACTAGTTGCTTTCGTCTTACTCGTGGGCCATGTCAGCCATGCACACTCATCTCGGCAGTGACATACATGTGTTTGGGTCCTTGGCCTTTGAGATCAAGAGGTGCCTGGAAAGAGCTTATGAAGTAATGAGGTCGTTGGACGGATGTGTTTGGGTGATGTCTGAGTCTTTAGGACCCTGGTGCTACCTGTCCTGCTGTATGGTTGTGAGACTTGAACACCAACCAGTGACCTAAGGCGATGGCTGGATATCTTAGGTACTATGTCCCTCCAGAGGATTCTTGGGTACTGCTGAAATGGCTTTCTGTCACGTGAGCGGTTACTTGGGGAGACTAAGATGAGGAGTATCACTTGCATTGTGGGGGAGCTTCAGCTTCGATTATTTTGCCTGTGTGGTGCAAATCTCTGTGCATGATCCAGCAGATGTGCCTAAGTGTTGAGAACCCCAGTAGCTGGAGAAGGCCAAGGCAATGCCCACATTTCACCTGGCTACAACAGATAGATGTTTGCTTTAGAGATGTAAGAATGGACCAGTTGTCTGTCTGGGTGGCTGCCATCTATGACCCAGAGCAGTTTCATGGTGTTGTGGATGCAGTGAAGCGTACCTGCAGCTTTATTCGATTGGGCCCTCTTTTGCCTTCAGAGCTGACTCAGTGGCCTTAATTTTATATGGCATCGATTTATCAAGATTCTGGAAATGTTCCTCAGCGATTTTGGCCCATACAACCCCTGGCAAAAATTATGGAATCACCGGCCTTGGAGGATGTTCATTCAGTTGTTTAATTTTGTAGAACAAAAGCAGATCACAGACATGACACAAAACTAAAGTCATTTCAAATGGCAACTTTCTGGCTTTAAGAAACACTATAAGAAATCAGGGAAAAAAATTGTGGCAGTCAGTAACGGTTACTTTTTTAGACCAAGCAGAGGGAAAAAAATATGGAATCACTCAGTTCTGAGGAAAAAATTATGGAATCACCCTGTAAATTTTCATCCCCAAAACTAACACCTGCATCAAATCAGATCTGCGCGTTAGTCTGCATCTAAAAAGGAGTGATCACACCTTGGAGAGCTGTTGCACCAAGTGGACTGACATGAATCATGGCTTCAACACGAGAGATGTCAGTTGAAACAAAGGAGAGGATTATCAAACTCTTAAGCGGGTAAATCATCACGCAATGTTGCAAAAGATGTTGGTTGTTCACAGTCAGCTGTGTCTAAACTCTGGACCAAATACAAACATGGGAAGGTTGTTAAAGGCAAACATACTGGTAGACCAAGGAAAACATCAAAGCGTCAAGACAAAAAACTTTAAAGCAATATGTCTAAAAAATTGAAAATGCACAACAAAACAAATGAGGAACGAATGGGAGGAAACTGGAGTCAACGTCTGTGACCAAACTATAAGAAACCGCCTAAAGGAAATGGGATTTACATACAGAAAAGCTAAACGAAAGCCATCATTAACACCTAAACAGAAAAAAACAAGGTTACAGTGGGCTAAGGAAAAGCAATCGTGGACTGTGGATGACTGGATGAAAGTCATATTCATTGATGAATCTCGAATCTGCATTGGGCAAGGTGATGATGCTGGAACTTTTGTTTGGTGCCGTTCCAGTGAGATTTATAAAGATGACTGCCTGAAGAGAACATGTAAATTTCCACAGTCATTGATGATATGGGGCTGCATGTCAGGTAAAGGCACTGGAGAGATGGCTGTCATTACATCATCAATAAATGCACAAGTTTACGTTGATATTTTGGACACTTTTGTTATCCCATCAATTGAAAGGATGTTTGGGGATGATATCATTTTTCAAGATGATAATGCATCTTGCCATAGAGCAAAAATTGTCAAAACATTCCTTGCAAAAAGAGACATAGGGTCAATGTCATGGCCTGCAAATAGTCCGGATCTTAATCCAATTGAAAATCTTTGGTGGAAGTTGAAGAAAATGGTCCATGACAAGGCTCCAACCTGCAAAGCTGATCTGGCAACAGCAATCAGAGAAAGTTGGAGCCAGATTGATGAAGAGTACTGTTTGTCACTCATTAAGTCCATGCCTCAGAGACTGCAAGCTGTTATAAAAGCCAGAGGTGGTGCAACAAAATACTAGTGATGTGTTGGAGCGTTCTTTTGTTTTTCATGATTCCATAATTTTTTCCTCAGAATTGATTCCATATTTTTTTCCCTCTGCTTGGTCTAAAAAAGTAACCGTTACTGACTGCCACAATTTTTTTTCTTGATTTCTTATAGTGTTTCTTAAAGCCAGAAAGTTGCCATTTGAAATTACTTTAGTTTTGTGTCATGTCTGTGATCTGCTTTTTTTCTACAAAATTAAACAACTGAATGAACATCCTCCGAAGCCGGTGATTCCATAATTTTTGCCAGGGGTTGTATTAACATGATGGCATCACATGTCATATGGGCTTAATGTGGAAGAGTTTGTTGCTTAAGGCACCTAGACACTTGCATGAATTTGATCCCCACACTGCTGTGCATTCGTTGCGCCAATGCACCTTGCTTTGTCCCTCTTGGCTCCACACTATATAAAATAATCATTTTGTAGCCGATGACGCATTTGCAGAACTTGGCTGATGAAACCATTCTGTCATTGCTCCCATTGTCAGAGAAATTATTCATAACAAGGGCTCTCAATCCGGTCCTCAAGGTCCCCTGAAGCTGCACATTTTCCATCTCTCCCCTGCTCTGCCACAAGCTGTTTTGCTAATTCAGGTACACAGCCAATCAACTCCTAACAGATACCTGAAAAGGGAGCAGGGAGAGATGAAAAATGTGCAGGTTCAGGGGACCTTGAGGACCAGATTGAAAACTACTGATCTACAGCTGCAGGTTGTCTCGTGCACATTGTGCGGTGGAGAACGCATTTGGAATCTTGTCACAAAGATAATTATTTATTGTAATAAATTGGTAAAACAGTTGTGTTTTCATTTCTTCCCATGAGTTAGATAATGTATCTGTAAAATTATGCTTATTATAGATGGAACATCTTGTCATAATCTCAGTTTCAAGTTCAGATGTGCTGCACTCAATAACTTGCATTGGCATGCAGTGTTTTCGAGTAGGTTGTGCAATGTTCATGACTAGTTCATGAAATGTGTGCCAGAGGCTTTTAACATTTCAAAATTTTCTTTGTGCACTGGCACGCAGCCACGCACAGTTTGCAACAGTTTGCGACGGGTTTACTCATTGGCACACCACATTGCATACACCAGTACTGGAATCAAATTCATGCAAGTATGAGGGTGCCTTTAGTGTTGGTTGCATACAACAAGCAAACGAAATGTAACCCGAGATCCCTGCACAAACTTCAGTCCACTGTCTTTCCTCTTTAAACCACTGATGTATAACGACCCCAGAAAGGACTGTGAGCAGTTATTTACGCGGTAGCCTTTGTTTTCTCAGCTCCCGCTCATCACCCCTCTCCACAAAAATCAGAAATGAGCTGTATTCTCCTTTTGAATGGCTCAGCTGAAGCCCTCGCGAGGTTGGCAAGTCTCTGTGTGATAGGGTACACCTGGAGCGGTCAGAGGTCACCAAGGAAGTCCTCGGTGGTCTGTCTCTGCATCCCCAAACAGCTGCTTAAAATAAAAAAAAAAAAAAAGGTCACGGTGGGATTAGGGAGGAGGAGTGCGGAGGCCCCAGTCACTCAATACTAATGTTTTATTAATGTCTGGCTGTGAGGACTGCCGCAAACACAAGCTGAATGAAGCTTTTTATTGTGGCATCTGTGTGCAACAACACACACACACACAACCGCCATCCCATTTCTTAGCCACCGCCTTCTCTACACACGGTTAGCGTTGGCACATGCACACACGCTCCATCTGAAATCCCTTGAGCAATCGATCTACCACATTACAGCCTTCGGCATGGCTGCTTAAATTAGCATAAACCTAATAGGGGTTTTTATAGTTCTTTTCTCCATGCTGAGAGTAACAAAAAGGAAGAGGAAAAAAGATGCTTAAAATGGTTGAATAATCACCCAGACTAATTTGATTACGCTCTTAAAAAAAAAAAAAGGCGAGCTGTCGTACAGTTGCAGGAGACTCTTCAGACAGCCAGCTGGGACAGCAGTGTTTTGTGTCTGGTGTGTAATTAATCTGAATTATGTAATGTTTAAGCCTTTGAAGTAATCGGTTACAAAGGCGTTTGTTGTTTCACAAAAAAAAAGGTTTTTTTGCCAGAAAAAATGTGGCACATTAGTCATTGCAGCTGCACAAAGATTCTTGTCATCTTGTGGATGCGAGTTCTTTATTTGCCTGTGAAACTAATGCAAAATTATGTTGATAAAGTGATCAGACTTAAATGTCTGCAAATAATACAATATATTGGTTAGTATGTTGAAAATCCCAGAAGTTCTAAGTAAACATAGTGCAAGCCTTGTTGGACGCAACAGATTAAAAAATGGACTGAGTAGTCCACAGTGTGATAAAGCAATGTGGCCCAATCCAGGTCTACATATTTGTAGCCCAACTCTTAAACCACTGAGTAGTCTGTTCTGCCTGATACAGCAGAAAAATAAAACGGTTGAATGTCACCATGTAGGTGGTGATGATTTATGTGCAGCTTCAGTAGGCAGTGTGTGAAGTTGTCCTCAGGATATTTCAAAATCATTATACAAAAGCTTAAGGGGGGGAAGCAATTATTTTCTTTGGTTCCATGTGTAATCTTAGAGTAATTTAATAAATGGTCCTGGCATTCTTCCCATGTGAAGGAGAAAAACGGCTGGTGGTAGCAGGCAGACAAGTTAAACCTCAGCGTGCCACATCTATGAGCAGTTTGAGTGGGTGAAGGATGCGTCACTCACAGCAGCAGGCCGTGCTCACCCCAGTGAAGCCTGCCAAAGGAGCTTTAGGAGTTAGTTATTAACCCCACCACCTGTTCGAGTCCCTCATCTTAAAATTTGTGGCAGTTGATTTGTTTGTTTTGGCTCAGTTTCAGTGGTGGTGTAAAACTGTAAAAGTCTTCAGGCGGGATGAGTGTGTCCTGTTTATTCTAGTTATCTTTGTCGTGTGGGTATCATACTACTGAGTATATCAGGGCTCTGCCTAAAGCCCTTTTCACACCGGGCCAACATAGAGTTGCGTCATGATGACGCCAAGTTTATGCAGCCTAACGCCACAATACCTTGGGGGACGCAAAGGGCGACACGAAACGGATGCAAAAAATTAAACGCACTAACGCACTGTTGTTGTTGTTTGCCATGCAACTGCTCTCGTTCGTACAGGGTGGCCACAGTGGATCCAGCACAGATCAGCCTAGGGATTTGGCACAAGTTTTATGCCGGATGCCCTTCATGATGCAACTCCAGTTTTACCTGGAGAAACATATACAGCTCCTGGTCTGTTTAGCTTCTGAGATCTGACAGTATCAGGGTTACACAGAGCAGAAAGGCTGCTGTAAAATACACAAACACTGTTTCACTTTAAATATGCAGTAAGTCTGTTTTAGATCATCAGCGGTGCACGTCTATCTCACTGTTTGATAGCACGGAGTCAGTAAGAACAGCCAGCGAACTCTCTCTTTTTGCAGCGCACACAGACTGTACAGGGGCGGACCCACAGGGGTGAGGGGTTATTTTAAAAATGACTGTATTAATTAAAACTGCATATGGGGGTGGTCCTAGTGAAATTGGTCTTTTCATGCCGTTGGTACTTGTTCGACTTGCCCGAACTGGTGTCGCCGACCAAACAGTCCCTCCTGATGACGCGGTTCAGGGATTAACACCTCGTTTCTGCTTCAAACTGCACTCCAGTCATCATCTATCTCAACGACTGATATCTGAAGCTTTTGTACAACAATCATTTCCACATATATTCAGCATTATTTCACCATGAAAGTGGTGGAAGCAATCAGAGTGCTGCGGTTAACCAAGCTGCCAGCTGATGCGTTCACTGCGTGTCGGACGTTTCAGTGCATCATGGAATTTTGCAAAGTTTCTGCTTAAAACTGACTTTAGAATGATTTCAGAGGTTTTACCTTCATCATCTGATGGTTAATAATCCCATTAATCCATTTGATTGCTTTTGGTGAAGAGACTCTGTCTCAAACGTGCTGCTGTGGTCCAAAATGACGCATGCGCAGATGCAATAGGTGGACCGATTTTTAGGGGCGGACCGTTCGGTCTGCGACACCGGAACTCTAAAACCAACCTCTTGCGTGAGTCACAGACTGACAGTCAGGATAGCAATAGGCCAAGTGGGGCTCTCATTCTTCTTGTCCTATAGAACAAGTCTATGAAAATGCTTAATGTCTGTACCTGTCCTGTACATACTTGTATATGAAGAGTTTGGGATTGAAGATCGTATTCTGTTATTTTAGATAAGATGTAAAGCCAAAGTTACAGGAAATGGCTTCTAGCACCATCATGCTCTAAATTTCTGGGGAGAGCCCTGTATGTACTAAGGATATTGGTGAATCTGAGGTGAGATCATGCAGGTGGTTGGGCTGCATCAATGTATCATGTCGCTGTAGTGACGACATAGTGAATTAAATTTAAAGTGTCTGGTGTAATATGAGATTGTTTTCATTGCTTCAGTTCAGTGATTGAGCCCTCCTTCTGAAGAGTATAATGGTGCATGCAGCTCGCATTTCTTACTACTGATTAATATCTAGTTTGTTTCTAACCACTTCTTGCTCATGCAGGGGTGCAGCCAAGTCCTTCTGTTACACTTCCTAGAAACAGCGTATGATTATTGATCAGTGAGGCTTCAGTGGTGTCGGGCGGCTTTTCGATCAAAGAAATAATAAATAATTTATTACTCCAGACAACGTCCCCCACAAAGGCTGTAACTCTTACTCTGCCCACTTTGGAGCTCATATTTCTCTCCAACCCCCAAATATCCAGTGGAACATTCCATCATAACAGCAGGGGAGAGAAAATTAGATGCCAGAATGTCTGCTGAAAATACTGAAATGAAAGATTGCAGTGCTGCAGCCTAAAGAATTAATCAGTCTCTGCAGTGAAACTGGTGCTTAAAAAAGGAAAGTGATGAGAAGGTAGTGGATTGGAATATGTCTCTTATCTACTTAAAAAAAAAATTCAGTCAACTAATCAATTATGTATTTATCATGAAGAAAATACATGTTTGGTCTTTGTCCATCTTGTTTTTATTTTGCAGTGGGCTTCAGGGTTTTTCTTATAGCTCAAATGAGGCTGAGGTGGTAGACCACCGCAAGACCTGGGGGTGGGGTGGGAGCAGGTGTTCATGGCACGTGCGTTTACAGTCCGAGTTTGACAGATTACTTAAGGGAGAAGAAAACATTAGCGAAATTATTGTAAAGCATTTTATTTCAAAATTTAAGGTGCCCGTTTAATAAAAAGGAAAAACATAAAGCAGTTAATTAAACTAAGACTTGGAGTTGTTTTATATAAATAGTCAGTAATGACTAGTATATGACCTGCTGGAGAAGCCAAAAGAAATAACATTTAATCATTATATCACAGTATCATGCCTCACATTATGTGACCAGTAGATGTCAGTATGATGATGAGCTGCTGTGGCAATAACACACAAAGAAGAAGTTAGTATAAATATGAAAGCATTCACTTGAACGATTTCGCTTCAGCACGGGAAACCCAGTTTAATGTAACACTGCTCTGTGATGTTTTCTTTTACCAGCTTTGTTTTCTGGGTATTTATTATTTTTAATGTAGAGACGGCATTAAATTGAACCATGTGACGCCCTGTCAGATACACAAGCACATGTACTTTTTCATAGACAAGAACTTCCCAAGTCTCTGCAGCTTTTGATATTATTGACCATGATTTGTTATTGGAAAAACTTGCTGGTTATGGTTTTGAGCTATCAGTTCTTACTTGGTTTTATAGTTATCTATCTAACAGGACACAAGTTTTTCTGGCACCAGGAGTGTAGTATGTGGAGTGCCACAAGGGAGTTGCCTTGGTCCACTATTATTTACAAATTTCACGAATGATTTACCATATATCTTTGATAAAGTTAGTGTAGTTATGTATGCAGATGATGCAACCATTTATACATCAGCACGCTCACACAATGACTTGGAAGCTGTTTTAAATATGGAACTGCACAAGGTAGTTGACTGGGTAACATCCAGTAATCTAGTGTTAAATACACTAAGGACTAACTGCATGATTATTAGTTCCATTCGTGTTATTATGAAAAATCCTGTATTAAACATTAATATGAGAATAAATCAAGTACATGAGACTAAGCTGCTGGGTGTAATGGTAGACTCAAAACTATCATGGAAAAAACATATTTCTGTAAAAAATGGGCAGGGGTATATTGATTATGAGAAGACATGCAAGATTTTTAAGTTGTACAACTTTGAATTATGCTATTAAAGCATTATTATTATTAGTATACCTGGATTATTGCCCAGCAGTTTGGCCAAATGCCTCCGGAGAAATGATAAATAAATGACAGATTATTCAAAATAAGGCTGCTCGTATAGCACTTAAGTGCAGTTATAGGACAGATATCATTACAATGCATAAAAATTTAAACTGGCTGTTAAAATAGACTTTTATATATTCACTGATCATTTTTACCAGAAAGATTATTGTCACTAAGTTACTGTGTATTTTGTTTAGGAATTTCTCTTTCACTTCAGAAAATCATGGATACATAACCAGACATGCTGTGGTGGGAAACTTTACGCTACCTGTAGCCAGGACTAATGCCATAAAGAACACATATTTAGGGCTATGAAGGAATGGAATTTATTACAGGAATGCATCAAACTCACTTCAGATGAATGTTCTTTTAAGGAACTTCTAAAATGACATTTGTGGATATAACAATCTGGTTTTAACTTTTGATCATTTATAGATAAGTTTTTTTGTGTATATAGCCTGATGAGATGTGACAAATGTATTTCTGTGAACTACTTTGTTCCTGGTGTTCTAACCTTTTCTGCTCTAGTGATCAATCCCACAACTGCTTGCATCAGAATCTGATGGATACGTTCTGCCAGTGCGTACGCTGGTCAAATAAATGTGCGCACTTGCAACAAAACAACAAAAATGTCACTGAAAAACATGCCCAACATTAAAAAATTACTTTGTTCAAATAGCCAAGCATGGCGGTATGACATTTTAATGAGGCGGCTGATCTTTATGCGGGTTTGACTATTACCTCGTCAAACAGGCAACTCATTAAGGTGCTCTTGAGCAAGGTCCTGAATCCCAAGGTTGTTCCCAGTGTGCAGCTGAGGCTTGTATTGCAGCACTCTGACATCAGTGTGTGTGAAAAGGGGAATGTGAGGCGACATTGTAAAATGCTTTGGCGGGGGGGAAAACTGTAGAAAAGCAGTCCATTTGCAGTTAAACCAGTTATGTGCAGTTGGTGAACTAGATTTCAACTGGTTTAAATGGCCATTAACTGGTTAAATTGTAGTGTGCTGTCAAAAATTAAGTAGATGCCATTGGCAAACCTTAATTTTTCCAGAGAGGATGGCACCTCACACACTTATTAGCTTGGCTGGCATCATAAATGACTTTACTGCCACATGCCAGAGGGACTTTGGTTAAATAACAACAGCCACCGTGCAGTATTGTTAATGCTACGTGGGTAAGCCTGATTAAAATGGCATGGTGATGAGATGATGTGTAGCCCGGAGCACTGAAGTCTCCGCGTTCCTCTCCATTTCCTGCGAGTGTCTCAGCCACGCTGTGGTCACGTGGTTGTCCTTCACAGAGCGACTGATAGATCCTCACACAGCAGCTCCTCTGAGTTCACAGGACCTTCAGCTCAGCGTTAATCTCTCACCCTCTCTCTCTCTGTGTTTCCCCTTCCACAGCTTAGCAGCGGTGTCTGGTATGCAGGCATGTGTCTCTTCCCTTCACTGGCTGCTGGTATTCCTGCTGCGGATCCATCCTGTTTCACATTATCTTCATCAGTGGAGGACCAAAGGCCTGAACCCTGGAAACGGCCCAGAGACTGGAAGTCTGCCGCCTGCCCGCGGCCTTTTTCCACCTCTCCTGTTTACTCCCGCATCTGTGTAATTTTTCCCATGTAGGCACCAGCCCGAACCTTGTATCTCACACAGACTCTGCTGTCGTATTCATATAGCGTGCGATTCGCAGACGGGAAACGATGGCAGAAATGTGTGCTGTGGGCGTCAGGAATGTTTGGCTTGTCAGTTGGCATCAGCACAGTCAGGCAAAGGTTGGCCTCTCGTTCCACCTCCTGGGGCTAATAATGTCCCCGCAGCACTCTAATGACTCAGCCCATCGTTTAAAGCGTGTATCATCTTAGTCCCAAACCCATTAACAAACTCCATCAGGACGAACTCAGCAGTGACAGCACTATTTAACAGTTACCTACAAAAGAACTGAGCTGCTGTTTCCTGACACTGGGCGTTTCCTCAGGTGCAACTTCTTAGCACTGCTGACAGACTGAATAAGACGTGCTACTCCAAGCACAGAAGAAAAGACATTTGGAGGAGTGTTTTTTGCGGAAACCATTTTCCTGTTTGTATTTTTAGATTTTGGACTTGGGCTTCCCTCAATTTTGGTGAACTAAATTTGTATGTTCTTCCTCAACTTAAAGCACACTCACAGGAGAGACGTTTGCTCATTATGAAGAATTGTGTTTTTGTTTTTTGTGTGTGTCTCAGGGTTTGTGTAGTTGGTGTTCTGTTTAGACGGGCATTACATGCATTTCTTCAACAAACATTTAACTTGTGCTTTCTGTCTTCTGTTCTGAAGATATTTTTGTGAATGTACTATTTTGTGACAGTTTTCCAGGACTCTTCTTTTTGAGTATTGCTCTTAACGTTTTTCTAAGTGAAAAGATGATCAGTGGTCATACTTAAAATATAAATATTTAATAATACCAAAATAAATAACAATACCAAAAGAGGAACAGCTAACCTTATTGTGCATCTGAATAACAAAAGTTAAATTTCTTATTTTTGTTACAATAGTATTTTTAATTTCATGTTTGAGTATCTTTACTGGAAGTCTTCTATGTGTTTAATTTGTAGAAGCCTTTGATTTGCACAGTTAGTACAAAGAAATGTAATTGTCTTAATTTTTTAATCTTTGTTTTAGCCAAGCTAAGGGAGTGTGAATACTATAAGCATTTTTGTAGCATAGTACTTTTTTCTTTCAACAAATCCTAAATTACTCTGTGTGCAGGTCTGTTTTCACAATCAAAATATTTCTGAATTTATGATGTATAAAATTTCCAGTTAAGTGCAAGATCTTGAAATATTTCATTTTCTCTGGCAAGTAGTTTGAAACCCACAGATAATTCAGTTTACAGTGACGTCAAACTGACAAATGTGGAGAAACAGAATCTTTATTTTTGCATGATTAATGGTTTCAATTTTGTTGATCAGTTGATCGACTTTTTCCAGTGCTTTTCCAATAATATTAAAGTATATTTAAAACGCACTGAAGCAGTCACTATACACCATCTGTTACTTTGTCACTGTATCTTTTTGTACATCTCATAAGCTGTCAATAAATTTTAACTTAAGAAAAATGCATTCCATTGTTTATGGTTTGGGAACGGCGTGTACAGCTGTGATCACACAAGCCTTGAATAGTTTCCAAATGCAGGAGTGGTTTTGGAATTTACCAGGAACACCCGTCTACTTCCTCCTGGTGATTTAGTTGTCAGTGAAATAAACAGTCTGTTGCTGTTATAATAACAGTCAATGGTATGACACAATTACATGGAATGTAAAGTTCCTGACTCAGTTCTTTATGAAATTGAATTTGGCTTAATGTTAGTATTGGACTGACTGTTGTGACATTTGAAGCAAATACTGAAATTGGATGACAAATAAATGTACAGAATTTGCAGTAATCCATTCATTTGCTATGCCTGCTTATTCCATTTAAGGGTCACGGGGTGCTTTTTTTTTTTTTTTTTTCAAGTTAGGCTACAGATGCTTGAGATGGATGAGAACGGTGGTCAAGGAAGGTCACCGAAAACAACACTAGCAAATACAGAAAACACACACAAAAAATCCTTGCATCATTTCAGAAACAGGTTGAGGCATCAAAAAACCATTTGCAAATTGAGAAAATGCCTGCACACAATGCAACTTTAACCTATGGCACATGCAGCAATTTAAAGTAATGTCTGCTGCAATGCACACAAAAGCACAGGGGTAAGAGGTTTCTGCCTCTTGTGCATCATTCAGTGCATCACAACACTTTATTTTCTGAGTCAATAATGATATCTGCTGTATAGATCAGTTACGTTTATTTATTTACATTCATGATTTTATTCTTGAACTAGCTGAACTAACAATTTCCTGTTTTGTTATTTTATTTGTGATACATTGAATGTTCCATCTTTTAAAGTCCTCTGGGCATAAACCTCTTTTTGTGTTGGTAGTACACCTGTTGCGGATGTAGCTGTGTTGTTATGTGAATTGGCAGCAGTCGTGCTGTATAGGCTCTATCTTTGTGTTCTCTGTGTTTGCAAATATCTAAGTTTCTGAGATATTTTTTTGATGCAACTACCTCTTGTTGAATTAATGCACTTTTTTTGTTGGGGTTTTTTTTTGTGTGTGGTTGTGTTTTTCCATTCCATGAGAAATGAAATGCTGCAGAGACCTGAGGGAATCCAACCCACTCAATATTTTGCAAGTTGTGTTCTCAGTGAATTAAATAGCAAATTATGAATTCTTCAGATATGCAAATTGCTGCAACATCTCAATATTTAAATTTACATGCCAAGTTAATTGTAAACAAGACAAAATACTCCACTCAAAATGTCGGTTCCCCGCTGAGCTCCCAACAAATTAAAAAAATTATTTCATTATATAGACATAATGCAACAGCATTGTTAAATCCTTTCAAAGCCAAAGGTGGGGGGGGGGGGGGGGCTCGTGTTGATTAGACGTAAACAAAATGTGCAGCCGTGACATTTCCATGCTCACTGAAGCATGGAGGAATGTTTGTGCCAGTTTGGGTGCAGGGATTCATCAAAGTGTAAATCATGGATCTCTAAAGACAATGCAGACAGGCATAGAAAGATGAGACGGCCGACCTTGAAAGGCGACCTGGCACTGTACGGTTTGGTGAGCAAGACCAGCCATGACTCCTATTGTAATGCAAAATGTGCAAAGCCAGTAATTTCAAACACATCTCGCCGACACAATTAAACCACAGAGAATAAACAGACAGTTGAAATTTGGCTGGAGACAAAAAAATGTCAGAACCCCCCCAATAAAAAAGGAAAAAGAAGGGTGGAACAGAGCGGAAGGGGAACAAAGACAGAAAAAGAGGACAAACTGCCATAAGAATCTGGATTGTGGACTGAAGGATGTGTGCGGTCTGTGGTGTTTTGTCTGTATGAATTTATGCATAACGTGTACGTGGTGTAACTGTGCGGTGGGGGCAGAGCACTCAGCACGAATGGACGCAGTGAGCTGAAACAGACGGGGATGTTTGTATTGCCTCTCCTCACCCAAATATTGGCGTGTGTCTGCTGGGCCGAGACCCCTAGCTGGGACCTCTGCCTCTCTGACCAGGGTCACCAGGCTTGACCTCTTCTCGCCCTGCGGGCCAGCTTAGGCAACCTCATCAAGAAACACCAGATCAATATTTGCCTTGTGGTCAAACCAGAACTAGAAAAACTGCCTCCACCATTCATTTTCAATTGTCTTATGAAGAGCAATAAAGTCAGTATTATGATTGCACTGTGCAGAACAGTTAAAGGACAGCTTTAAGGACAAGTTCTCTATTTTTATAACTTTAATCATATTTAATCAGTATTTTTCAACCTGGGCTCCATTTTTAGATGGTTTAGGTTCATCTTAGAACACAAACACAGTCATGGGCTAAAAGGCTACATAATGTAATTGTATGGGGCAAGTTACAAACACTCGGTAAACCACTTCTTGGCCACTACCGAAGAAGTCAAACAGTCATTAAACATGTCTGGTAATATGGAGAGAACCCATACAGAGTTAACACCCCTATTCCACCTACGGACAATTTAAAGATTCCAATCCACCTAACCCGCATGTCTTTGGATGTGGGAGGAAACCGGAGCACCCGGAGGAAACCCACGCAAACACGGGGAGAACATGCAAACTCCACACAGAAAGGCCACGGGAATTGAACCCACAAGCTTCTCGCTGTGAGGCAACTCGCTATGAGGCAACAGTGCTAACCACCAAGCCACCGTGCTGCCCTACTAATGGCATATTAATTCTATTAATTCTGCTTTGATGACAGCTCTTGCTACTACTACAACTACGACTCATCATCATAATAACTCACTGGTATGATAGTGGTACCACTAAATAATAACAATAATATGATATATGATGATTATATTAATATGATTGGCTCTTGCTTGCCTCTACTGGTGGTTGGCTCTCACTGCGGTATTGTATCACTTCCTGTTCCGGAGCACAGCGGTGTTTTGCTGTATCTGTTAGCTGTTTAATTTGCGCAGTTAGATTGCTCTAGTTACCTAGATAACGATTTGTTTCACAGTGTAATCTTCACGTGCCTTAACTAAAGCACTCCCTCTGCTGAATCACCTCTAAATTATTTACACATTATTCACTTTGTGTGTTTTTAGGAATCCACTAGCTTAGCGCAGCTACTAGCTCTTAGCCGGTTTAGCATGGCGGCTTCTCCTGTCTCTCCCGCACTTTTCTGCTCTGGGTGTGAAATGTTTAGTTATTCCTCGGCCTCCTTTAGCAGTAATGGTACTTGTAATAAGTGTAGCTTATTCGTAGCTTTGGAGGCCAGGCTGGGCAAATTGGAGACTCGGCTCCGCACCGTGGAAAATTCTACAGCTAGCCAGGCCCCTGTAGTCGGTGCAGACCAAGGTAGCTTAGCCGCCGTTAGTTTCCCTCTGGCAGATCCCGAGCAGCCGGGAAAGCAGGCCGACTGGGTGACTGTGAGGAGGAAGCGTAGCCCTAAACAGAAGCCCCATGTACACCGCCAACCCGTTCACATTTCTAACCGTTTTTCCCCACTCGGCGACACACCCGCCGAGGATCAAACTCTGGTTATTGGCGACTCTGTTTTGCGAAATGTGAAGTTAGCGACACCAGCAACCATAGTCAATTGTCTTCCGGGGGCCAGAGCAGGCGACATTGAAGGAAATTTGAAACTGCTGGCTAAGGCTAAGCGTAAATTTGGTAAGATTGTAATTCACGTCGGCAGTAATGACACCCGGTTACGCCAATCGGAGGTCACTAAAATTAACATTGAATCGGTGTGTAACTTTGCAAAAACAATGTCGGACTCTGTAGTTTTCTCTGGGCCCCTCCCCAATCGGACCGGGAGTGACATGTTTAGCCGCATGTTCTCCCTGAATTGCTGGCTGTCTGAGTGGTGTCCAAAAAATGAGGTGGGCTTCATAGATAATTGACAAAGCTTCTGGGGAAAACCTGGTCTTGTTAGGAGAGACGGCATCCATCAATCAATCAATCAATCAATTTTTTTATATAGCGCCAAATCACAACAAACAGTTGCCCCAAGGCACTTTATATTGTAAGGCAAGGCCATACAATAATTATGTAAAACCCCAACGGTCAAAACGACCCCCTGTGAGCAAGCACTTGGCTACAGTGGGAAGGAAAAACTCCCTTTTAACAGGAAGAAACCTCCAGCAGAACCAGGCTCAGGGAGGGGCAGTCTTCTGGTGGGACTGGTTGGGGCTGAGGGAGAGAACCAGGAAAAAGACATGCTGTGGAGGGGAGCAGAGATCGATCACTAATGATTAAATGCAGAGTGGTGCATACAGAGCAAAAAGAGAAAGAAAACAGTGCATCATGGTCTGTCTCAGTCGAGTGCTCATCTTGAATGAGTTTGAAGATGGGTGCATTTTTGACAGCATTATGATTAGCGCTTCCTCCTTTGACAGTCTTGGCAGGGTGAACACAGCTCTGCCAGCTATTGCTGACAATTCTATTCTCAAATATGCTTCACATTAAACATTTAAATCTCAGACCTGCAGCTGTACTCAAAACACAGTGAAGAACTTTTCATATAAAAAGGTAAAGTGAGCATCCAGGCCAACAGGGGAATGACGGGATCCAGCCAACACAATTAAACTTAAGATGAAAACATTGTCATCACATTTTGTTGGGAAGTCATTAAGAAACATGGGCCATCCAAAGTACATTCTTTCACATGACCCTTGATGTCATCCATTCAGTCACTGCAGACAACAGTGATAAGACTTGCTTTAGCACCAACTCTTGAATGAAACAGACGAATAAGATTAATAAATGGAATAGTTTTGACCATGTTGAATGCTTGGTCTCTAAAGTACAGGTTAAACAAGATAAACAACCATTGGAGTCTATGACATAGTACCACATAATCAATCAATCAATCAATCAATTTTTTTATATAGCGCCAAATCACAACAAACAGTTGCCCCAAGGCGCTTTATATTGTAAGGCAAGGCCATACAATAATTATGTAAAACCCCAACGGTCAAAACAACCCCCTGTGAGCAAGCACTTGGCGACAGTGGGAAGGAAAAACTCCCTTTTAACAGGAAGAAACCTCCAGCAGAACCAGGCTCAGGGAGGGGCAGTCTTCTGGTGGGACTGGTTGGGGCTGAGGGAGAGAACCAGGAAAAAGACATGCTGTGGAGGGGAGCAGAGATCGATCACTAATGATTAAATGCAGAGTGGTGCATACAGAGCAAAAAGAGAAAGAAACAGTGCATCATGGGAACCCCCCAGCAGTCTACGTCTATAGCAGCATAACTAAGGGATGGTTCAGGGTCACCTGATCCAGCCCTAACTATAAGCTTTAGCAAAAAGGAAAGTTTTAAGCCTAATCTTAAAAGTAGAGAGGGTGTCTGCCTCCCTGATCTGAATTGGGAGCTGGTTCCACAGGAGAGGAGCCTGAAAGCTGAAGGCTCTGCCTCCCATTCTACTCTTACAAACCCTAGGAACTACAAGTAAGCCTGCAGTCTGAGAGCGAAGCGCTCTATTGGGGTGATATGGTACTACGAGGTCCCTAAGATAAGATGGGACCTGATTATTCAAAACCTTATAAGTAAGAAGAAGAATTTTAAATTCTATTCTAGAATTAACAGGAAGCCAATGAAGAGAGGCCAATATGGGTGAGATATGCTCTCTCCTTCTAGTCCCCGTCAGTACTCTAGCTGCAGCATTTTGAATTAACTGAAGGCTTTTTAGGGAACTTTTAGGACAACCTGATAATAATGAATTACAATAGTCCAGCCTAGAGGAAATAAATGCATGAATTAGTTTTTCAGCATCACTCTGAGACAAGATCTTTCTGATTTTAGAGATATTGCGTAAATGCAAAAAAGCAGTCCTACATATTTGTTTAATATGCGCTTTGAATGACATATCCTGATCAAAAATGACTCCAAGATTTCTCACAGTATTACTAGAGGTCAGGGTAATGCCATCCAGAGTAAGGATCTGGTTAGACACCATGTTTCTAAGATTTGTGGGGCCAAGTACAATAACTTCAGTTTTATCTGAGTTTAAAAGCAGGAAATTAGAGGTCATCCATGCCTTTATGTCTGTAAGACAATCCTGCAGTTTAGCTAATTGGTGTGTGTCCTCTGGCTTCATGGATAGATAAAACTGGGTATCATCTGCGTAACAATGAAAATTTAAGCAATACCGTCTAATAATACTGCCTAAGGGAAGCATGTATAAAGTGAATAAAATTGGTCCTAGCACAGAACCTTGTGGAACTCCATAATTAACATTAGTCTGTGAAGAAGATTCCCCATTTACATGAACAAATTGTAATCTATTAGACAAATATGATTCAAACCACCGCAGCGCAGTGCCTTTAATACCTATGGCATGCTCTAATCTCTGTAATAAAATTTTATGGTCAACAGTATCAAAAGCAGCACTGAGGTCTAACAGAACAAGCACAGAGATGAGTCCACTGTCCGAGGCCATAAGAAGATCATTTGTAACCTTCACTAATGCTGTTTCTGTACTATGATGAATTCTAAAACCTGACTGAAACTCTTCAAATAGACCATTCCTCTGCAGATGATCAGTTAGCTGTTTTACAACTACCCTTTCAAGAATTTTTGAGAGAAAAGGAAGGTTGGAGATTGGCCTATAATTAGCTAAGATAGCTGGGTCAAGTGATGGCTTTTAAGTAATGGTTTAATTACTGCCACCTTAAAAGCCTGTGGTACATAGCCAACTAACAAAGATAGATTGATCATATTTAAGATCGAAGCATTAAATAATGGTAGGGCTTCCTTGAGCAGCCTGGTAGGAATGGGGTCTAATAAACATGTTGATGGTTTGGATGAAGTAACTAATGAAAATAACTCAGACAGAACAATCGGAGAGAAAGAGTCTAACCAAATACCGGCATCACTGAAAGCAGCCAAAGATAACGATACGTCTTTGGGATGGTTATGAGTAATTTTTTCTCTAATAGTTAAAATTTTGTTAGCAAAGAAAGTCATGAAGTCATTACTAGTTAAAGTTAATGGAATACTCAGCTCAATAGAGCTCTGACTCTTTGTCAGCCTGGCTACAGTGCTGAAAAGAAACCTGGGGTTGTTCTTATTTTCTTCAATTAGTGATGAGTAGAAAGATGTCCTAGCTTTACGGAGGGCTTTTTTGTAGAGCAACAGACTCTTTTTCCAGGCTAAGTGAAGATCTTCTAAATTAGTGAGACGCCATTTCCTCTCCAACTTACGGGTTATCTGCTTTAAGCTACGAGTTTGTGAGTTATACCACGGAGTCAGGCACTTCTGATTTAAAGCTCTCTTTTTTAGAGGAGCTACAGCATCCAAAGTTGTCTTCAATGAGGATGTAAAACTATTGACGAGATACTCTATCTCACTTACAGAGTTTAGGTAGCTACTCTGCACTGTGTTGGTATATGGCATTAGAGAACATAAAGAAGGAATCATATCCTTAAACCTAGTTACAGCGCTTTCTGAAAGACTTCTAGTGTAATGAAACTTATTCCCCACTGCTGGGTAGTCCATCAGAGTAAATGTAAATGTTATTAAGAAATGATCAGACAGAAGGGAGTTTTCAGGGAATACTGTTAAGTCTTCTATTTCCATACCATAAGTCAGAACAAGATCTAAGATATGATTAAAGTGGTGGGTGGACTCATTTACTTTTTGAGCAAAGCCAATACAGTCTAATAATAGATTAAATGCAGTGCTGAGGCTGTCATTCTCAGCATCTGTGTGGATGTTAAAATCGCCCACTATAATTATCTTATCTGAGCTAAGCACTAAGTCAGACAAAAGGTCTGAAAATTCACAGAGAAACTCACAGTAACGACCAGGTGGACGATAGATAATAACAAATAAAACTGGTTTTTGGGACTTCCAATTTGGATGGACAAGACTAAGAGTCAAGCTTTCAAATGAATTAAAGCTCTGTCTGTGTTTTTGATTAATTAATAAGCTGGAATGGAAGATTGCTGCTAATCCTCCGCCTCGGCCCATGCTACGAGCATTCTGACAGTTAGTGTGACTCGGGGGTGTTGACTCATTTAAACTAACATATTCATCCTGCTGTAACCAGGTTTCTGTAAGGCAGAATAAATCAATATGTTGATCAATTATTATATCATTTACCAACAGGGACTTAGAAGAGAGAGACCTAATGTTTAATAGACCACATTTAACTGTTTTAGTCTGTGGTGCAGTTGAAGGTGCTATATTATTTTTTCTTTTTGAATTTTTATGCTTAAATAGATTTTTGCTGGTTATTGGTAGTCTGGGAGCAGGCACCGTCTCTACGGGGATGGGGTAATGAGGGGATGGCAGGGGGAGAGAAGCTGCAGAGAGGTGTGTAAGACTACAACTCTGCTTCCTGGTCCCAACCCTGGATAGTCACGGTTTGGAGGATTTAAGAAAATTGGCCAGATTTCTAGAAATGAGAGCTGCTCCATCCAAAGTGGGATGGATGCCGTCTCTCCTAACAAGACCAGGTTTTCCCCAGAAGCTTTGCCAATTATCTATGAAGCCCACCTCATTTTTTGGACACCACTCAGACAGCCAGCAATTCAAGGAGAACATGTGGCTAAACATGTCACTCCCGGTCTGATTGGGGAGGGGCCCAGAGAAAACTACAGAGTCCGACATTGTTTTTGCAAAGTTACACACCGATTCAATGTTAATTTTAGTGACCTCCGATTGGCGTAACCGGGTGTCATTACTGCCGACGTGAATTACAATCTTACCAAATTTACGCTTAGCCTTAGCCAGCAGTTTCAAATTTCCTTCAATGTCGCCTGCTCTGGCCCCCGGAAGACAATTGACTATGGTTGCTGGTGTCGCTAACTTCACATTTCGCAAAACAGAGTCGCCAATAACCAGAGTTTGATCCTTGGCGGGTGTGTTGTTGAGTGGGGAAAAACGGTTAGAAATGTGAACGGGTTGGCGGTGTACACGGGGCTTCTGTTTAGGACTGCGCTTCCTCCTCACAGTCACCCAGTCGGCCTGCTTTCCCGGCTGCTCGGGATCTGCCAGGGGGTAACTAACGGCGGCTAAGCTACCTTGGTCCGCACCGACTACAGGGGCCTGGCTAGCTGTAGAATTTTCCACGGTGCGGAGCCGAGTCTCCAATTCGCCCAGCCTGGCCTCCAAAGCTACGAATAAGCTACACTTATTACAAATACCGTTACTGCTAAAGGAGGCCGAGGAATAACTAAACATTTCACACCCAGAGCAGAAAATCAATCAATCAATCAACTTTTTTCTTATATAGCGCCAAATCACAACAAACAGTTGCCCCAAGGCACTCAGTGCAGGAAAAGTGCAGGAAAAGTGCAGGAGAGACAGGAGAAGCCGCCATGCTAAATCGGCTAAGAGCTAGTAGCTACGCTAAGCTAGCGGATTCCTAAAAACACGCAAAAGGAGTGCTTTAGTTAAGGCACGTAAAGATTACACTGGGAAACAAATCGTAATCTAGATAACTAGATCAATCTAACTGCGCAGATTAAACAGCTAACAGATACAGCAAAACACCGCTGTGCTCCGGAACAGGAAGTGATACAATACCGCAGTGAGAGCCAACCACCAGTAGAGGCAAGCTGCTCCATCCCACTTTGGATGGAGCAGCTCTCATTTCTAGAAATCTGGCCAATTTTCTTAAATCCTCCAAACCGTGACTATCCATTGGGACCAGGAAGCAGAGTTGTAGTCTTACACACCTCTCTGCAGCTTCTCTCCCCCTGCCATCCCCTCATTACCCCATCTCCGTAGAGACGGTGCCTGCTCCCAGACCACCAATAACCAGCAAAAATCTATTTAAGCATAAAAATTCAAAAAGAAAAAATAATATAGCACCTTCAACTGCACCACAGATTAAACAGTTAAATGTGGTCTATTAAACATTAGGTCTCTCTCTTCTAAGTCCCTGTTAGTAAATGATATAATAATTGATCAACATATTGATTTATTCTGCCTTACAGAAACCTGGTTACAGCAGGATGAATATGTTAGTTTAAATGAGTCAACACCCCCGAGTCACACTAACTGCCAGAATGCTCGTAGCACGGGCCGAGGTGGAGGATTAGCAGCAATCTTCCATTCCAGCTTATTAATTAATCAAAAACCCAGACAGAGCTTTAATTCATTTGAAAGCTTGACTCTTAGTCTTGTCCATCCAAATTGGAAGTCCCAAAAAACAGTTTTATTTGTTGTTATCTATCATCCTCCTGGTCGTTACTGTGAGTTTCTCTGTGAATTTTCAGACCTTTTGTCTGACTTAGTGCTTAGCTCAGATAAGATAATTATAGTGGGCGATTTTAACATCCACACAGATGCTGAGAATGACAGCCTCAACACTGCATTTAATCTATTATTAGACTCAATTGGCTTTGCTCAAAATGTAAATGAGTCCACCCACCACTTTAATCATATCTTAGATCTTGTTCTGACTTATGGTATGGAAATTGAAGACTTAACAGTATTCCCTGAAAACTCCCTTCTGTCTGATCATTTCTTAATAACATTTACATTTACTCTGATGGACTACCCAGCAGTGGGGAATAAGTTTCATTACACTAGAAGTCTTTCAGAAAGCGCTGTAACTAGGTTTAAGGATATGATTCCTTCTTTATGTTCTCTAATGCCATATACCAACACAGTGCAGAGTAGCTACCTAAACTCTGTAAGTGAGATAGAGTATCTCGTCAATAGTTTTACATCCTCATTGATGACAACTTTGGATGCTGTAGCTCCTCTGAAAAAGAGAGCTTTAAATCAGAAGTGCCTGACTCCGTGGTATAACTCACAAACTCGCAGCTTAAAGCAGATAACCCGTAAGTTGGAGAGGAAATGGCGTCTCACTAATTTAGAAGATCTTCACTTAGCCTGGAAAACGAGTCTGTTGCTCTATAAAAAAAGCCCTCCGTAAAGCTAGGACATCTTACTACTCATCACTAATTGAAGAAAATAAGAACAACCCCAGGTTTCTTTTCAGCACTGTAGCCAGGCTGACAAAGAGTCAGAGCTCTATTGAGCCGAGTATTCCTTTAACTTTAACTAGTAATGACTTCATGACTTTCTTTGCTAATAAAATTTTAACGATTAGAGAAAAAATGACTCATAACCATCCCAAAGACATATCGTTATCTTTGGCTGCTTTCAGTGATGCCGGTATTTGGTTAGACTCTTTCTCTCAGATTGTTCTGTCTGAGTTATTTTCATTAGTTACTTCATCCAAACCATCAACATGTCTATTAGACCCCATTCCTACCAGGCTGCTCAAGGAAGCCCTACCATTATTTAATGCTTCGATCTTAAATATGATCAATCTATCTTTATTAGTTGGCTATGTACCACAGGCTTTTAAGGTGGCAGTAATTAAACCATTACTTAAAAGCCATCACTTGACCCAGCTATCTTAGCTAATTATAGGCCAATCTCCAACCTTCCTTTTCTCTCAAAAATTCTTGAAAGGGTAGTTGTAAAACAGCTAACTGATCATCTGCAGAGGAATGGTCTATTTGAAGAGTTTCAGTCAGGTTTTAGAATTCATCATAGTACAGAAACAGCATTAGTGAAGGTTACAAATGATCTTCTTATGGCCTCAGACAGTGGACTCATCTCTGTGCTTGTTCTGTTAGACCTCAGTGCTGCTTTTGATACTGTTGACCATAAAACTTTATTACAGAGATTAGAGCACGCCATAGGTATTAAAGGCACTGCGCTGCGGTGGTTTGAATCATATTTATCTAATAGATTACAATTTGTTCATGTAAATGGGGAATCTTCTTCACAGACTAAGGTTAATTATGGAGTTCCACAAGGTTCTGTGCTAGGACCAATTTTATTCACTTTATACATGCTTCCCTTAGGCAGTATTATTAGACGGTATTGCTTAAATTTTCATTGTTACGCAGATGATACCCAGCTTTATCTATCCATGAAGCCAGAGGACACACACCAATTAGCTAAACTGCAGGATTATCTTACAGACATAAAGACATGGATGACCTCTAATTTCCTGCTTTTAAACTCAGATAAAACTGAAGTTATTGTACTTGGCCCCACAAATCTTAGAAACATGGTGTCTAATCAGATCCTTACTCTGGATGGCATTACCCTGACCTCTAGTAATACTGTGAGAAATCTTGGAGTCATTTTTGATCAGGATATGTCATTCAAAGCGCATATTAAACAAATATGTAGGACTGCTTTTTGGCATTTACGCAATATCTCTAAAATTAGAAAGGTCTTGTCTCAGTGATGCTGAAAAACTAATTCATGCATTTATTTCCTCTAGGCTGGACTATTGTAGTTCATTATTATCAGGTTGTCCTAAAAGTTCCCTGAAAAGCCTTCAGTTAATTCAAAATGCTGCAGCTAGAGTACTAACGGGGACTAGAAGGAGAGAGCATATCTCACCCATATTGGCCTCTCTTCATTGGCTTCCTGTTAATTCTAGAATAGAATTTAAAATTCTTCTTCTTACTTATAAGGTTTTGAATAATCAGGTCCCATCTTATCTTAGGGACCTCATAGTACCATATCACCCCAATAGAGCGCTTCGCTCTCAGACTGCAGGCTTACTTGTAGTTCCTAGGGTTTGTAAGAGTAGAATGGGAGGCAGAGCCTTCAGCTTTCAGGCTCCTCTCCTGTGGAACCAGCTCCCAATTCGGATCAGGGAGACAGACACCCTCTCTACTTTTAAGATTAGGCTTAAAACTTTCCTTTTTGTTAAAGCTTATAGTTAGGGCTGGATCAGGTGACCCTGAACCATCCCTTAGTTATGCTGCTATAGACTTAGACTGCTGGGGGGTTCCCATGATGCACTGAGTGTTTCTTTCTCTTTTTGCTCTGTATGCACCACTCTGCATTTAATCATTAGTGATTGATCTCTGCTCCCCTCCACAGCATGTCTTTTTCTTGGTTCTCTCCCTCAGCCCCAACCAGTCCCAGCAGAAGACTGCCCCTCCCTGAGCCTGGTTCTGCTGGAGGTTTCTTCCTGTTAAAAGGGAGTTTTTCCTTCCCACTGTCGCCAAGTGCTTGCTCACAGGGGGTCGTTTTGACTGTTGGGGTTTTTACGTAATTATTGTATGGCCTTGCCTTACAATATAAAGCGCCTTGGGGCAACTGTTTGTTGTGATTTGGCGCTATATAAATAAAATTGATGATGATGATGATGATGCTTATTAGCATAGTCATAATCAATGTATTATTAATTACTGATTTTCTTTGTATTGAGTTGTTATTTCAGTGTAATGTGGCCAGCAGGGGGTGCGGTGCAGTGAGTCAACCTCACTACCCAATGCCAAAAAACCTTCTAGCAACACTTTAAAGGCCTTGAGTTTAGCCATGAGGTGGCTGTGAGTTCGAGCCCACTGTGTGACACAACACAGGCGACAAGAGGATAGTTTTTGTGACATTGTCACATCGTGTTTTCAACTAGCATGCAATACGACACTTCGCCACACCAAGAACTGATGATTTCTCCTTGTCTTGTCGCTAAAGCAGGCAGTTTAATACAGTAGTCATATCCCATCGTGGTCACAAACTTTAGCTTTGTATCTGACTGCCACAAGGTTAGCAAACAAATTCAAATTACTAGGATCTCTTTATGGACAGGCAGTACTTGTTTTCGACTGCAAAACAGCCTCTTGTTATAAGGTCACGCCAACCTTGAGAGATAGTTTGTAAACAAAAGATAATAAGACTGTCGAAGCCTTGGAGAATATATACCAAACTCTTTTGCTTATTTCCTCATGTTTGTGTCAGTGCTGTTTGTCATTGGATGTTTGTGTTTACACGCTTCCATCTGCCTCCATCTCGCTGTGGACATTCTGCTGAGGTTTCACAGCAAATGAGGAGTAAACAGTGCGAGACAGACAGACGGACGTCCTAACCACTGGAGCGAATGCAGGAGTCATCTCATCTCTGCATGTCTGAGGGAACAGTCGGCTTTGAAGCTCGACAGGTTGGCTGCGCCAAGAAGGAATGCAGTCATTATTATTCAGAAACTCTGCAGACTAAACCATGCTTTACATGACATTAGCTGACTGCACTGCTGTGTATTTGTGTATATGTGCAAAATGTGTTATAGTGATAGCTTCAAATCACCAGGTAATTGCAAGCTACCGCATCTGAAAATTTTTATATTTTCTTAAAACCACCGATCGTTCAGGCAAACATCTTTATAAATTGAACAGTTTTTATTAGGAGTGTGAATCTGATCCATAACTAGATATATGGGGGCTATGATACAATCCAGTGATGATACTTTTTATTGCACATTATAACAATTCTATTACGTTAATTTGATACAATCTGCTACAATTCTTTATTGAATGTTGACATTTATTTTCATTTTAAATTAGAACAAGTCAACAGCATCATTGCTTACCATCAAATACATATTTCATGAAAGATCAGAGATCTTCACGTTTTTACTACTATACTGCAGCATGTTGGCACTGTCTCTGCTCTCCTTTTATTCACCACTGGTGGTAGCACCATATACATGAGCAGAAAATGCAGCATAGAAGAAGCCCAGAAGGAGAGGCCAGCTATTTTTACTCTGTTAGTATAGCATAGATTTCATGTGCATCAGGAGTAAAAGTGGGCATTTGACAAGCATTTAAACGGTCTCCCCTATTCTGAACCCATGAGTCTCACACTGGTCTTTAAACATTTGCAAGAGTTTGAAGATGTGTAAGTAGCAGCATAAGAACTTCACTTAACCCATTTATAATGTTAAGCACGGACCATCAACAGGTTCATAGTGCGTGTAGATCGATGCAGGCGTCCCTGAATCAATTAGTTTCATCATTTACTGTACTTTAAAGGAGATTTATGAGTCATATCAGTAACTGTGCTCCATTTGAGCATTCTCCAGCCTTGGAGACGCTTCTGCATTTGTCAGGTGCATGCTCCATACTGCACGGCGACCATGGCGTCCAGTGTGCAACCACCGAGCATTCTTTGTTAGACCTTGGCATCCGCTATGCCTCCTTTCAGCATCCTGTAGGGTCCTCCCTGAATTTCTACCAATTTTCTACTTACACAAGAGATGCAGAACAGACTCCTTCCCTGTGTAGCTTGAGTCAATCAATCAATCAATCAATGTTTTTTTATATAGCGCCAAATCACAACAAACAGTTGCCCCAAGGCGCTTTATATTGTAAGGCAAGGCCATACAATAATTATGTAAAACCCCAACGGTCAAAACGACCCCCTGTGAGCAAGCACTTGGCTACAGTGGGAAGGAAAAACTCCCTTTTAACAGGAAGAAACCTCCAGCAGAACCAGGCTCAGGGAGGGGCAGTCTTCTGCTGGGACTGGTTGGGGCTGAGGGAGAGAACCAGGAAAAAGACATGCTGTGGAGGGGAGCAGAGATCGTTCACTAATGATTAAATGCAGAGTGGTGCATACAGAGCAAAAAGAGAAAGAAACAGTGCATCATGGGAACCCCCCAGCAGTCTACATCTATAGCAGCATAACTAAGGGATGGTTCAGGGTCACCTGATCCAGCCCTAACTATAAGCTTTAACAAAAAGGAAAGGTTTAAGCCTAATCTTAAAGTAGAGAGGGTGTCTGTCTCCCTGATCTGAATTGGGAGCTGGTTCCACAGGAGAGGAGCCTGAAAGCTGAAGGCTCTGCCTCCCATTCTACTCTTACAAACCCTAGGAACTACAAGTAAGCCTGCAGTCTGAGAGCGAAGCGCTCTATTGGGGTGATATGGTACTATGAGGTCCCTAAGATAAGATGGGACCTGATTATTCAAAACCTTATAAGTAAGAAGAAGAATTTTAAATTCTATTCTAGAATTAACAGGAAGCCAATGAAGAGAGGCCAATATGGGTGAGATATGCTCTCTCCTTCTAGTCCCCGCTAGTACTCTAGCTGCAGCATTTTGAATTAACTGAAGGCTTTTTAGGGAACTTTTAGGACAACCTGATAATAATGAATTATAATAGTCCAGCCTAGAGGAAATAAATGCATGAATTAGTTTTTCAGCATCACTCTGAGACAAGAACTTTCTAATTTTAGAGATATTGCGTAAATGCAAAAGAGCAGTCCTACATATTTGTTTAATATGCGCTTTGAATGACATATCCTGATCAAAAATGACTCCAAGATTTCTCACAGTATTACTAGAGGTCAGGGTAATGCCATCCAGAGTAAGGATCTGGTTAGACACCATGTTTCTAAGATTTGTGGGGCCAAGTACAATAACTTCAGTTTTATCTGAGTTTAAAAGCAGGAAATTAGAGGTCATCCATGTCTTTATGTCTGTAAGACAATCCTGCAGTTTAGCTAATTGGTGTGGTGTCTATGCAGATGCCTTATTACTGATGAATCCAGAGCTTGGACAAGATAGAGAGGATGGTTCTTTGATGTGGTGGATGCACCAACGAGAGGTGGGCGATACCGGGAATTTTGGTATTGATCCGATACCAAGTAAATACAGGCCCAGTATCGCCCACCTCTCGTTGGTGCATCCACCACATCAAAGAACCATCCTCTCTATCTTGTCCAAGCTCTGGATTCATCAGTAATAAGGCATCTGCATAGACTCCAGCTACACAGGGAAGGAGTCCGTTCTGCATCTCTTGTGTAAGATAGAGAGGATGGTTCTTTGATGTGGTGGATGCACCAACGAGAGGTGGGCGATACCGGGAATTTTGGTATTGATCCGATACCAAGTAAATACAGGCCCAGTATCGCCGATATCTATACCAATACTTTTTCATATTTAAGCTTCATAGATGCAAAGGATCCAAAACACCCATGATAGAATTTAGCCAAACACTGTACATGACAACAAAATACTTTATCACAATCAACATTTTTATTTAAAAAAATATCACTCAACACAACTTAAAACAAAATCTCCTGAGGTAGAGGGCTGACAAAGCACAATACAAGGGTGAGCTGCTCTGTGTTCTGTGACACAGAGCAGCGCTGCTCTTACAGACAGAGAGTAGACTTTGATGAATCTGCGTGCACAGCAGTCAGTGCGTGTGGGAGAGAAAAAAAGCTTGAGTATTGATGTTTTTACACAAGGATCATTCAGTATCAACACCAGCCTTGGTATCGATATTATCGATATTAGGATCGATCCACCCACCTCTAGCACCAACATTCAGCACCACCAGCACATGGCCCTAAACCTGACCAGAATTATAAAAGTACACTCATGTTATATGGCACAAAGATGTAAAAATGCAATAACCTGCATTACAGAGGCACTTAAATGACCAGATTAATGCCACAGCTTTTATTTTTTGATTGTGCAGTGTGGCTTTGAAGAAGACAGAAACATGAGCATTGTAACAAGAGAGCGCCCTCAAACTTACCAGGCTGCAGCCTCTGTAATAGCTGTTTACACAATGGAATAATTATCGAGTAAATTACAGGGAGGAGGAGAGGAGCAGGAGAGAGAGAAAGAGCACATCTGGCAAGCAGACAAGGCCTGACATTCAAAGACTTTAACTGCTGACCACTCAGGCCTTTGATGAACCGCTGCTCATCAGTGTTTGCTGTCTTGTGCAAACATTCATGGTGAGCGCTGTAGTGCATGTGATTGGCTGGTGGTTGGCTCTCACTGCGGTATTGTATCACTTCCTGTTCCGGAGCACAGCGGTGTTTTTCTGTATCTGTTAGCTGTTTAATCTGCACAGTTAGATTGATCTAGTTATCTAGATTACGATTTGTTTCCCAGTGTAATCTTTACGTGCCTTAACTAAAGCACTCCTTCTGCTGAATCACCTCTAAATTATTTACACATTATTCACTTTGCATGTTTTTAGGAATCCGCTAGCTTAGCGCAGCTACTAGCTCTTAGCCGATTTAGCATGGCGGCTTCTCCTGTCTCTCCCGCACTTTTCTGCTCTGGGTGTGAAATGTTTAGTTATTCCTCGGCCTCCTTTAGCAGTAACGGTACTTGTAATAAGTGTAGCTTATTCGTAGCTTTGGAGGCCAGGCTGGGCGAATTGGAGACTCGGCTCCGCACCGTGGAAAATTCTACAGCTAGCCAGGCCCCTGTAGTCGGTGCGGACCAAGGTAGCTTAGCCGCCGTTAGTTACCCCCTGGCAGATCCTGAGCAGCCGGGAAAGCAGGCTGACTGGGTGACTGTGAGGAGGAAGCGTAGTCCTAAACATAAGCCCCGTGTACACCGCCAACCCGTTCACATCTCTAACCGTTTTTCCCCACTCGACGACACACCCGCCGAGGATCAAACTCTGGTTATTGGCGACTCTGTTTTGCGAAATGTGAAGTTAGCGACACCAGCAACCATAGTCAATTGTCTTCCGGGGGCCAGAGCAGGCGACATTGAAGGAAATTTGAAACTGCTGGCTAAGGCTAAGCGTAAATTTGGTAAGATTGTAATTCACGTCGGCAGTAATGACACCCGGTTACGCCAATCGGAGGTCACTAAAATTAACATTAAATCGGTGTGTAACTTTGCAAAAACAATGTCGGACTCTGTAGTTTTCTCTGGGCCCCTCCCCAATCGGACCGGGAGTGACATGTTTAGCCGCATGTTCTCCTTGAATT
Organism: Thalassophryne amazonica; assembly: GCF_902500255.1. Lineage (NCBI taxonomy): Eukaryota > Metazoa > Chordata > Actinopteri > Batrachoidiformes > Batrachoididae > Thalassophryne > Thalassophryne amazonica. Next base: position 39,135,244 of record NC_047112.1, on the reverse strand, counting down.
GCTGGCTGTCTGAGTGGTGTCCAAAAAATGAGGTGGGCTTCATAGATAATTGGCAAAGCTTCTGGGGAAAACCTGGTCTTGTTAGGAGAGACGGCATCCATCCCACTTTGGATGGAGCAGCTCTCATTTCTAGAAATCTGGCCAATTTTCTTAAATCCTCCTAACCGTGACTATCCAGGGTTGGGACCAGGAAGCAGAGTTGTAGTCTTACACACCTCTCTGCAGCTTCTCTCCCCCTGCCATCCCCTCATTACCCCATCCCCGTAGAGACGGTGCCTGCTCCCAGACTACCAATAACCAGCAAAAATCTATTTAAGCATAAAAATTCAAAAAGAAAAAATAATATAGCACCTTCAACTGCACCACAGACTAAAACAGTTAAATGTGGTCTATTAAACATTAGGTCTCTCTCTTCTAAGTCCCTGTTGGTAAATTATATAATAATTGATCAACATATTGATTTATTCTGCCTTACAGAAACCTGGTTACAGCAGGATGATTATGTTAGTTTAAATGAGTCAACACCCCCGAGTCACACTAACTGTCAGAATGCTCGTAGCACGGGCCGGGGCGGAGGATTAGCAGCAATCTTCCATTCCAGCTTATTAATTAATCAAAAACCCAGACAGAGCTTTAATTCGTTTGAAAGCTTGACTCTTAGTCTTGTCCATCCAAATTGGAAGTCCCAAAAACCAGTTTTATTTGTTATTATCTATCATCCACCTGGTCATTACTGTGAGTTTCTCTGTGAATTTTCAGACCTTTTGTCTGGCTTAGTGCTTAGCTCAGATAAGATAATTATAGTGGGCGATTTTAACATCCACACAGATGCTGAGAATGACAGCCTCAACACTGCATTTAATCTATTATTAGACTCTATTGGCTTTGCTCAAAAAGTAAATGAGTCCACCCACCACTTTAATCATATCTTAGATCTTGTTCTGACTTATGGTATGGAAATAGAAGACTTAACAGTATTCCCTGAAAACTCCCTTCTGTCTGATCATTTCTTAATAACATTTACATTTACTCTGATGGACTACCCAGCAGTGGGGAATAAGTTTCATTACACTAGAAGTCTTTCAGAAAGCGCTGTAACTAGGTTTAAGGATATGATTCCTTCTTTATGTTCTCTAATGCCATATACCAACACAGTGCAGAGTAGCTACCTAAACTCTGTAAGTGAGATAGAGTATCTCGTCAATAGTTTTACATCCTCATTGAAGACAACTTTGGATGCTGTAGCTCCTCTAAAAAAGAGAGCTTTAAATCAGAAGTGCCTGACTCCGTGGTATAACTCACAAACTCGTAGCTTAAAGCAGATAACCCGTAAGTTGGAGAGGAAATGGCGTCTCACTAATTTAGAAGATCTTCACTTAGCCTGGAAAAAGAGTCTGTTGCTCTATAAAAAAGCCCTCCGTAAAGCTAGGACATCTTTCTACTCATCACTAATTGAAAATAAGAACAACCCCAGGTTTCTTTTCAGCACTGTAGCCAGGCTGACAAAGAGTCAGAGCTCTATTGAGCTGAGTATTCCATTAACTTTAACTAGTAATGACTTCATGACTTTCTTTGCTAACAAAATTTTAACTATTAGAGAAAAAATTACTCATAACCATCCCAAAGATGTATCGTTATCTTTGGCTGCTTTCAGTGATGCCGGTATTTGGTTAGACTCTTTCTCTCCGATTGTTCTGTCTGAGTTATTTTCATTAGTTACTTCATCCAAACCATCAACATGTTTATTAGACCCCATTCCTACCAGGCTGCTCAAGGAAGCCCTACTATTATTCAATGCTTCGATCTTAAATATGATCAATCTATCTTTGTTAGTTGGCTATGTACCACAGGCTTTTAAGGTGGCAGTAATTAAACCATTACTTAAAAAGCCATCACTTGACCCAGCTATCTTAGCTAATTATAGGCCAATCTCCAACCTTCCTTTTGTCTCAAAAATTCTTGAAAGGGTAGTTGTAAAACAGCTAACTGATCATCTGCAGAGGAATGGTCTATTTGAAGAGTTTCAGTCAGGTTTTAGAATTCATCATAGTACAGAAACAGCATTAGTGAAGGTTACAAATGATCTTCTTATGGCCTCGGACAGTGGACTCATCTCTGTGCTTGTTCTGTTAGACCTCAGTGCTGCTTTTGATACTGTTGACCATAAAATTTTATTACAGAGATTAGAGCATGCCATAGGTATTAAAGGCACTGCGCTGCGGTGGTTTGAATCATATTTGTCTAATAGATTACAATTTGTTCATGTAAATGGGGAATCTTCTTCACAGACTAAAGTTAATTATGGAGTTCCACAAGGTTCTGTGCTAGGACCAATTTTATTCACTTTATACATGCTTCCCTTAGGCAGTATTATTAGACGGTATTGCTTAAATTTTCATTGTTACGCAGATGATACCCAGCTTTATCTATCCATGAAGCCAGAGGACATACACCAATTAGCTAAACTGCAGGATTGTCTTACAGACATAAAGACATGGATGACCTCTAATTTCCTGCTTTTAAACTCAGATAAAACTGAAGTTATTGTACTTGGCCCCACAAATCTTAGAAACATGGTGTCTAACCAGATCCTTACTCTGGATGGCATTACCATGACCTCTAGTAATACTGTGAGAAATCTTGGAGTCATTTTTGATCAGGATATGTCATTCAAAGCGCATATTAAACAAATATGTAGAACTGCTTTTTTGCATTTACGCAATATCTCTAAAATCAGAAAGGTCTTGTCTCAGAGTGATGCTGAAAAACTAATTCATGCATTTATTTCCTCTAGGCTGGACTATTGTAATTCATTATTATCAGGTTGTCCTAAAAGTTCCCTAAAAAGCCTTCAGTTAATTCAAAATGCTGCAGCTAGAGTACTGACGGGGACTAGAAGGAGAGAGCATATCTCACCCATATTGGCCTCTCTTCATTGGCTTCCTGTTAATTCTAGAATAGAATTTAAAATTCTTCTTCTTACTTATAAGGTTTTGAATAATCAGGTCCCATCTTATCTTAGGGACCTCGTAGTACCATATAACCCCAATAGAGCGCTTCGCTCTCACACTGCAGGCTTACTTGTAGTTCCTAGGGTTTGTAAGAGTAGAATGGGAGGCAGAGCCTTCAGCTTTCAGGCTCCTCTCCTGTGGAACCAGCTCCCAATTCAGATCAGGGAGACAGACACCCTCTCTACTTTTAAGATTAGGCTTAAAACTTTCCTTTTTGCTAAAGCTTATAGTTAGGGCTGGATCAGGTGACCCTGAACCATCCCTTAGTTATGCTGCTATAGACGTAGACTGCTGGGGGGTTCCCATGATGCACTGTTTCTTTCTCTTTTTGCTCTGTATGCACCACTCTGCATTTAATCATTAGTGATTGATCTCTGCTCCCCTCCACAGCATGTCTTTTTCCTGGTTCTCTCCCTCAGCCCCAACCAGTCCCAGCAGAAGACTGCCCCTCCCTGAGCCTGGTTCTGCTGGAGGTTTCTTCCTGTTAAAAGGGAGTTTTTCCTTCCCACTGTAGCCAAGTGCTTGCTCACAGGGGGTCGTTTTGACCGTTGGGGTTTTACATAATTATTGTATGGCCTTGCCTTACAATATAAAGCGCCTTGGGGCAACTGTTTGTTGTGATTTGGCGCTATATAAAAAAAAATTGATTGATTGATTGATTGATTGATTGATTGATTGATTGATAGGCTAAATTTAGACATGGCGCAATCATCAGTTATCACCACGGAGACATGAAGCAGGAAGTCAAGCCAAAGTTAATGCATTAATAAGATTAATAAAATTATTTTCCATAGGTACTTTGATTTCTTATTTATTTAATACTTTCTGTACTGCAAGTAAACTGTATGTTGAAAAGAAAACTGAATAATGTAATTTAATCATTACATTTTTTTCTGTACATCTTGATCATTATCTTATGTTGGCATGCTAAATGTTTTTGAAAACTTCATGTTTGCACTTCAACATGTTAAAATTTCAGCATTTTCATTTGTTCTTCAGAGATTTGGAGCCAAAAACAAGCTAATACTAAATCGGTTATCGGTAGCTTCACCTAAATGATTCAGCAGTTTATTGGTTCAGCATTATCAAAGTTAACTTTTTTCAGTTAGCAGATTCGCGGTTATGAAAGCTAACTTTTAGGTTAATTGTGCACAACCCTGTATGGCACCAACCCCCTTTATCAACATTTTTTTCTTGCAAACAATGGATTATATGCTTCGGCAGAAGGGCCATTATGATCGGCCATTGTGTCACAAAGTCAACACGCGGACGGTTTCATTCACAAGAAAACAGACTGTGGGCAGAGAGGACACAAGCCAACGGACATTCCAGGGAAGCCTGGCATACTGGAATTCAAATGGTTCAAAACATTTGTCATCATCTTTGTCACAAAGATCTTTGTTGAGGAAGGCAGTGATTTATGATTTATTTATTTTTTATGTGTATATAACTGACACTTCCTCTGATTCTCATGAATAAAACAGAGCTGGATCCCCAGCTGGGTTTTAGAGGTTTAAGGCGGGGTTGCTGAAGGTTGGGGTGGTGTGGAGTGGTTTGACATGTTGCTTGAGGTGACAGATGTATGTGCATACATAAGCACACACACACACACACAATCCATGCTTCTCCGAAAGAGACAGGAAAACTTCAAAAGCATCATCCCCACCAGAGTGTGCAGCTGTAAACCCGCCTTCTGGCACATACTCGCCAAGATCAGCTTTATGAAAATAAGCCACATGCTGAGGACATGTGTCAGGGTGTCTGAGGGCGTGAAGGATAAGGCTACGTTTTCTTGTATGTCTGTCTCTCCAGTGTGAGTCCTACCTTTATTTGCATATATATTTTGATGTAGTAACACACAACACTTTCAAAGCATGCAGACACAGTCCAAAAAGTCACTGAAAACCTGAATTGGAGGCTTATTGAGTGCCGTAATCAGGGCATCGTTCTGCAAAGATCACAACAGTGTCCATGAAATCAAGGTCACAAAACCTTTCCTTGCTAACAAATAGAGGTGGACGATCCTGGGAATTTTGGTATTGATCTGATACTAAGTAAATACAGGCCCAGTATTGCCGATATCGATACCGATATCGATACTGATATCGATACCGATACGTTTGCATATTTAAGCTTCATAGATCCAAAGGATCCAAAAGACCCAGGATAGAATTTCGCCAAACATTGTACATGACAACAAAATACTTTATTATCACAATCAACATTTTTGTTTAAAAAAAATATCACTCAACACAACTTAAAACAAAATCTCCTGAGGTAGAGGGCTGGGAAACCACAATACAAGGGTGCGCTGCTCCGTGTTCTGTGACACAGCGCAGCGCTGCTCTTACAGACAGAGAGGAGACTTTGATGAATCTCCGTGCGCAGCAGTCAGTGCGTGCGGGAGAGAAAAAAAGCTTGAGTATTGATCTTTTTACACGAGGATCGTTCAATATCAATACCAGTGTTGGTATCAATATTAGGATCGATCCGCCCACCTCTACTAACAAAGGCAATAGGGCAGCGCAGTCTTGTTTGAACCCTGCATGATATTGCGGGATTTGACCACTTACGGGGACAGCTGCTCCCACTGTGCGATATATACACAGCATAAATTCACATGGAAAAATGGTGTATTGTTTACTTTTCGGCTGCGATCACCGAAGCAGTTGCAAAAACTGTTTTTTTTCCGGTTCCCAGTGGAGAAGAAAAGAAAAGACAAATGTGAGAGGTTGTGTCGGTAAGTGTTAGGCTACACAGCTAACAAGAGTAGCTCCAGTCTCTCGCCTGCAAAACCTCCTCCTCATGTTTGAGCTCCGAGTCATAAACAAACAGCAACGCATGTCCACTTTCCTACTGCACTGTGACCTTTTCTTTGTATTTTCACTTTGCACGTAATTTGCAGAAAAACACACAAAAAAAAACTAACAAAAGAAGCCATGTTTTTGTCTCTGGAAGTAGAAAAATTACATATTTTACCCCTTTAGCGTCCGCCCTCAAACGAGACTGCAGTGCCCAATTAAGTCACCAATGAGCTCAAATGGGAAGTGGTGTATATTTAAAGCTGGACGGACTGGGATGTTGTAGATTAAGTGTCTTGACCAAGAACACAGACAGGTAGCCTTAAGGGGCACACTTGAAACTGAACCCTGGTACCAACCTGGTAATTCAACTCCTTTGCCACAGAGCCACCTGCTCTGCACCAACCAAGAGAGCGTGAAAACGCTTCCAAATGAAGCGATGAGCCAAACGGTACGAAGAGAACCCCACATCCAGGCAAACTACCAGAAGGCCGCAAAAACGCCTGAGTAGGCCACGACCACGCAGCCTGGGTTACTGGGAGGTCCTATCAAATGGTGGCACAAGTACCAAATTTAGCAAAAATACTCAGACATTACTCTTTTGAAAATGCCCCATCATTTGAAAGATTATTTCAGTTACCTGCTGCATTCCCAGTGGTGTCATCTGCAGGCACAAGACACAAGCAGCCAGCACAGCAGCCAAGGTTTCTGCTGCATTGTGATTTGCTCACCACACGAGACGTGGCCTGAGGATTAATAATACAACAGAGAGTAACTCGGACACATCTGCAGCAGCTAGGTGGAGCTGACGTGTGTCATCATCTCTGAGCTAATGAAGCGCACATCGGTGCAGATAAAGATCAGAAGGGTCGATGCTGCTGCTGCACCGTGATGCGGCAACGCTTCCAAAAGAGCTCAACCTGAATTAAATATGAATATATGTCTGAAAACAACAACAAAATATTAATAAGTCTGATTCTTCACAGTCATCACTCAAGAGGAGGAGATTACTGTCATTTTCAAAGAAGGTGATGGCCAACTGCTGCTCTCTGATTGGCTGATAGAATGTTTCCCAAAGGACTGAGGGAATGATCATTAAAAGAGAGAAATAGGCAAGAGAAATGAAGAACAGAATTGACAGGAAAGAGGAGGAGAGATTTGTGAAGTCTGACCAACAGTACAGTACTGTGTGGGGGAAAAGGTTTATTTATTGCCTCCACCATGGAGGTAATGTTTTCACCGGCGTTTGGAACAACTCAAAACCTAATCAGTGGATTTAAATGAAACTTGGTGAGCATATAGATTTTGGAGGTGATCTAAAATATATTCTGGAAGTGAGATCCAGAAGAACATTTGGTACGTAGCAACATTTAACTCAAAAAGTTGCGAAATGATGATGAAATTTATTGAGCAGATGGGTAATAAGGAAAACATGGGATTTTATTTGGACAGTGTAAACATTCAGGAACATTTAATTCAAAAATTTAAATGAAATTTGATAAACTTATCCTCCTGACTACCAAGACACACACACACACACACACAAACACACAGTTGTATGCAAAAGTTTGGGTACCTCTGATAATTTTCATGATTTTCCTTTATAAATCATTGGTTGTCTGGATCAGAAATTTCAGTTAAATATATCATATAGTAGACGAACACAGTGATTTTTGAGAAGTGAGAGAAGTGAAATGAAGTTTCTAGTACTTACAGAAAGTGTGCAATAATTATTTAAACAAAAATGGGCAGGTGACCTCCTTACATAGGTGAATCCAATCATGAGAAAGGGTATTTAAGGTGGCCATTTGCAAATGTTTACCCTATTTGCATCCCTTCTAATGAGTGGCAACATGGGAGCCTCTAAATAACTCTCAAATGACCTGAAAACAAAGACTGTTCATCATGGTTTAGGGGAAGGATACAAAAAGCCATCTCAGAGATTTCATCTGTCAGTTTCCACTGTGAGGAACATAGTGAGAAAATGGAAGACCACAGGCACACTACTAGTTAAGGCCCGAAGTGGCAGGCCAAGAAAAATCTCAGATAAGCTGAAGCAAAGGATGGTGAGAACAGTCATAGTCGACCCACAGACCTGCTTGTTGTTTGCATGGGATTTCTTCCACATTTAAAGACATGCAGGTTAGGTGGATTGGAAACTTTGTAATTGTCCTGGTAACCTTGCAAAAGAGATCTTGATCTCTATAGCACTAACCTGGTTAAATTAAAATAAAAAAAAATATGCGCCCTCTGAGTGCCTTCTGGTTTATTTGTTTTGTTTTTTTTTACCAATAGATGCTCAACTTTGTTTTCTTCTCTCTTTTCCTTCCTCCATTTTTTTTGTCAGTCTCTGCACCAAAGGGTCACAGCTTTTGTGTCATTGTGGTGCTTCTGCAGCAGTTTGTGGTCTTCTGGCAGCGTCCTCCTCCCTTCCTTCCCCTCCTCCTCTCTCCTCTTCTCCCAACAGCAGTCCTGCCAGTGCTGGTAGGAGTCTGGCAGGACTGCTTGCTTCCAACTCCTAAATCAGAGAGGCTGTGTTCAGATCCCTCCTGTAGTATGGAGCTCCATCCTTCTCCTCTGAAAAATAAAGCTCCCCCACCCCATACAAATAACAAAAACAGGAAACAACAAGAACATATACAACCAGATTTACTTCCAGTGACTCACTGTGTGTCAGCCGACTGGCTTTCTCATGTCAAACAGGAATCCTCGCTCACTGAAGAATCCTGTTTATAGTGCGTAGAACATTTCTAAAGGTTTGGTCTTGCTGTGATTGAGGGAGGTGTTCCTCTCGTTCCATTTTGTGCATTTGGAGCAGAGTTCTTTTCTTTTGTTGATGTGTTGTTTGGATTTACTGTCTGACAGATCAGCTTCAGTAAATTTGCCTTTCAAGGGGAGAAAAATCAATTTAAAAAACAACAAAAGAAAGGAAAAAGAATCAGGCGCCTGCAATATTACGGTGGTTTTAAAACCACTCAAATGCAGGGGCAGTGGCCAAGTGCTTAGTGCTCTTGGTTTCAGTGTGACAAATTCCTGGTTCAAACCCCATCCCTGCCACATTTCTTCATGCAATATAGAGTTGCGCCAGAAAGGGCATTCAGCATAAAACATGCAGATTCATCTCGGCTTTGCTGTGGCGACTATGAGGGAGTAGCAAAAGGGGCTAAAAGCAAAATTCCTTTGGCTTTTGCCTATTACTGGGTAGGGCAGTGTTGTCCTTGAGGTTCTGAAAGCTTGTGACCAGAAGATCCTCAGTTCAATTCCCTATCAAACAGGGAAAGCACTACAAGTAGTAATACATTTGACTCTTTTATGGCAACAAATGCTGAGCCATTATTATACAGAAAACAAATGCACACAAACGTGCTGACAGTTGCAACAGCTTAATGCTAACTTTAACATTGAAAATGCCATAGACAGTGTTAACATCGGTCCCGTTTTTAAGTTATAAAATACATCTATCAACTGTTTCAGAAGACCATAACAGGTCGTTTTAACATAAAAGAGGTAAATATTACTCACAGACTTATGTTCTTTAGGGTTTTAGCGTGGAAAAATTAAGATAAAGCGAAATAAAACAATGAATCAACGAAGCATTAGATCGAAGCACTGCTTCGGTCTGTGAATCACTGCTTCAATTGGTTCAAGGTTCAAAGCAAAGCAAATGTTTTTTCTGATGTTGCTGGTATGATAGTTATGATCCATTGTCATGAAAAATGCACATAAATAGAAACTTTTCTCTCTAATACAACTCTAGAGTGACACAAAGACTGCCATTGTGCATCTATAGCAACACCCAGTTACTCACATTCAAAATGGCAGCCGGCGCTCAGCCAATTACAATGTAGCATATAGGAAGTCGGCCCTCTCTATGTTCTCTCTGCCTGCAGCGGGTCTGTAATCCACTGTTTCTGCAGCATGGCTTTGCTTTGAATATTGAACCAGTGAAGCAGCATTTTATAACTTAAAAACAGGACTGATGCTAATGCATTAGCATGTCTATGGCATTTTCAATTAAAGTTCACATTAAGCTGAGCCATTATCAAGCCTCCCTCCCCAGCGTGCAAATGATGCTCTAAAACTGTGAATGTTCATATACACGTCTGCTACCTGCACGTGTGGAATTGTTGTAAGCAATAATCTGATTGTGGCATGTTGAAGCAAATTAGGAGCATGTGTGCTTGAAGTTGCATGTAGTTTGAAGTGAGCTTCTTTGCCAGTTTGTTTCCTTTCCAGAGTCTTGGTCTGGGGGCCACTGCTGTTTGTATGGAAACACATGCAAGGAAACCTTATTTAAACTTTGAAAAAAAGCTTTGTCCTACTTTTGCTTATGGTGAGCGGATGGTGCAGGAGTGCACGCCTTCAGGTTACTTTAGAAGCAACAAAAACTCAAGAGAACTTCTTAAAAACAAAAGCGCACAGTGCACCAGCAACAAAAAGTGCTGCTCAGCCTAACAAGAGCCTGGAGTGCGTTTTTACCCATGCATACATTTCATATTCTGACTTTTAGGGCTTCCTGCAGACCTTCTGTCCTTTTGTAGCAGAGCAAGGAATATTTTTTCCATCTTGTAATTGCCTTTTCCGTGACAGCAGTGCAGTTTCACCTCATGTTGAACGCAAACTTGAGTGATGGCAAGAAAACTTGCACAAAGATCCTATTCAGTCAAAACGTTGCTACTTAAATTGCCCATATCTTCACATTCTGAGGTCAAGATGATTTTCCGCAGGAGGTGCCAGGAGGCTGTTTGCTTTGTCACACTCAACAAATTAACTTTAAAAAAGTGTGGCTCTTTGTAGATGTTTGAAAGATTCATATTAGAACAACTTCCACAGCAACAGGCTTCAACAAATGCAGCTTGAAATAGTCAGCAACAGTTTTTGACGATTTTTCCTCTGGACACCACCACAGTCAAGATGTGCTTGTAGTCGACTTTCAGATTTAATTTAAAGGGTTTAACAAATACCTCAATCCTTCAGGAAGTACAGCCAATTGTAAGGAGACCCTTCGTTTTCAGAGCTCAAAAGTAATTGGCCAAACTAATTTACTGCAAATGCAAAAGTTCATTTTTACAGAAGGTTTTCAGTATAAAAATCAGAGGATGGATACATGAACATTTCCAAGTCACTGAAAAGTATGGTAAATCTGTCTGGAGTAGGTCTTTTCTTAAAATCTGAATGGAGAAGGAGATTAGTGAGGGAAGCCACCAAATGACACCCATGACTACTCTGAAGGAGTTATAAGCATCTGTGGCTGTGCTTGGAGAATCTGCACAGTGCAGTTTTTTTCTTTTCCATCACCAGTTACAGTTTCAAGGAGGAATGAAAGGGAGGATTTTCTGCAACTTCAGCCAAAACTTCCCAGAATGCACATGCAAAACTGAAGCCTAGATTTGATGTTTTCTTCTATAAAAATCCTTCTCTCCACCATGAAGCTGTGAAACTGGTGATGCTATGCAGATACGCTCCACTACACACACTTACGTCAGTCACAGCCACTGAAACTTGTAACTCCTTTAAGAGTTGTGTGGGTGTCTTGGTGTCTTCCCTCACTCATCTCCATCTTCCACAGTCACTCAGCTTTCTCAGCTACTCCAGACAAATTTGCCATACAGTACCATACTGTTCGGGAATTTGGAAATGTTCATGCATCAATTCATCGACTTGTCTAAAGAAAAGTTGCTGTAAAAGTGATTAATTGTATGAAAAAGAATCCTTATATTTCGTGTAATTACTGGTGTACTATAAAAATGGAGGGACTGTGCAAATGGTTCATGCTATATTTTTGTTATCAACCCCCACCCCCCCATTAAAGTAACTTCCCACTAGTCCTAGATCTATGTCCTAACATGTTGAAGTAGTTCTAAATTTACGGTAGACTATATGTTGCACAAAAGTAGGTTAAGTAATGTTACAAAAGTGTGACAAAATAAATAAATAAATAAATAGTGTTGAATAACCACTGCTGATTTTAAGTTCAACAGATGCACAGACAACACTAATTAAAGGTGATTAATGGTGTATCTCAACAGAATCATGTTTAAATGGGTAAACTGCAAAACTGGATCTATTTTGTTAGCTATTTGAAAGTATCTATACGAGGTCTGTTAGAAAAGTATCCGACCTTATTATTTTTTCAAAAACCATATGGATTTGAATCACGTGTGATTACATCAGACATGCTTGAACCCTCGTGGGCATGCAAGAGTTTTTTCACGCCTGTCGGTTACGTCATTCGCCTGTGGGCAGTCTTTGAGTGAGGAGTCGCCCACCCTCTCGTCATTTTTTTCATTGTTTAGGAATGGCTCAGAGACTGCTGCTTTGTTTGATCAAAATTTTTTCAAAAGCTGTAAGGCACAACTGAGTGGACACCATTACATAAATTCAGCTGGTTTTCGGTAAAAATTTTAACGGCTGATGAGAGATTTTGGTCTGTAGTGTCACTTTAAGGATGGTCCACGGCGCCTGACAGCGACCTGCGCTTCGAGGTGGCAGCGTCTCGCGGTTTCAAGTTGAAAACTTCCACATTTCAGGCTCTGTTGACCCAGTAAGTTGTCAGAGAACAGAGAACTTTCAGAAGAAGTCGGCATGAGGAGTTTATTCGGACATTCCATTGTTAACGGACATTTTGTAATGAAAGAACGTGCGGGCAGAGTCGCATGTCGGGCCGGACCCGACCGCGGGGGGTCGCGACAGGAAAAACACCTCCGTTGGAAACCTTAACGGGCAAGTTGGAACATGCCCAAGCTGTTAAACAATTTCTCAGTTACTCACTTGTTGAAAGCCATCAAAAGCCGCCTGAATTTTACAAATGGTTTTCAACACGGAGGTGTTTTTCCTGTCGCGGCGCACACAGATTCGCCGAGTCGTCACGGAAACAACTCAGCGAATTTGCACGCACGTCTTTCATTACAAAATGTCCTTAAACAGTGGAATGTCCACATAAAGACCTCATGCCGGCCTCTTCTGAATCTTCTCTGTTCTCTCACGACGTCTTGGGTGAATTAAGCCTTAAATTAGGATGTTTTCAGGTCGAAACAGGCCGACGACGGCGCCTGGAAGCGCTGCGCGACGTCCCGCTCCGTGGGAAGTCCTTACAGCGACAGAAACACCCCATAATCTCTCATCAGCCGTTAAACTTTTCACCGAAAACCAGCTAAATTTCTTGAATAGTGTCCACTCGGATATTCCTCACAGGTCCAGAAAAAATTTTGATAACGCAACGCACGCCGTCTCGAGCAGTGTGTGAAACAAAGGAATTCAGCCAAGAGGGCTGGACCACATCTCACTCAAGGCCTGCCCACAGGGAAATTACGTCACCAACACGCGTGAAAAAACTCACGCATGTGCACGAGGGTTCAAGCATGATTGGTGTAATCGCACGTCATTCAAATCCATATAGTTAAAAAAAAATAAATAAAAGTATTGGTTTCTTATCTAATACACCTCGTATATTAATAGCCAAGTGGCCTCTGTGTGAGTGTGTGTGTATGGCTTCGATCATGTAGAAACCGTGATCACCGTTTGGTATGTTTATGTATTTTGGGTCAAGAATGAACGCTGCGAAAACATAAAGTTGATAGGATTAATATTTTTGGAGAAATTAGGGATTTAAGATAATAGCAGTGAACAATGGATGTTGATAATTAAATTCTGGACTCACACACCATTCCAGCAGGGGGCGGTAAATCATCTATAAACAGTTTTAGGTGATTTTTCTGCTGTACACCATCACAGTGGAGCTGAAAGCCAAGTGGCCTCTGTGTACGTGTATGTGCATGATTTTATTTAGTAAGTTCAATGTTAGTACATAATAAAATTGTAAATACATTAAAAATACATGGATGACACAAGAAAGCGAAAAAACTTATTTCCATTGTGGTCCATTTAAAAATGAAATGACAAAACAGAAGTAATAAAATAATAATAATACTGATTTAAAAAATAATAATAGTGTGCATATGATAATAAGAACCTAAACAATTTCTAAATACATTAAGACAGTAACTCAACATTATAAAATTACATAATAATTCTTGAGGTTTAAGGTATATGCAGCCTGCTCAGCGTGCCATTCTTGTTGGAGCGACATCCCTGCTATTTTGGCATTGTGGGTAGCTCCCGCCCACAGATTGAGCTCGCCGGACTACTTTCGCCTGACCCAGTTTCCGGTTGTTTGCAAAATGGTGCTGAATTTTCCGACATGAGAAGATGAGTCTGAGTATTGACTTACGATCATTTAGGCATAAAAACATGAGATACTCAAGTTCTTGTGCCAAATATCACAATTATCTGGGAACTACCTTTTGTGCAGGAATTCATCACGCACATCGGCTGCGTGTGCGTACTAACACAGAATATACAAAAACTGTATAGAAGTTCGGCCAAAACGAGAGCATCCACTTTTAGCTTGCCATAAGCTAAACTAGTGGCGCTCGTGAGTGTGTGGGTATGTGGTTCTAAAAAACATTCTGGACTCACATGTCCTTCTAACTCATTAAAGAAGCTTTGCATAATTTACCACACTTGAAAAATGTCAGCTATCTATTTTGGTAAATAAAATGGTTAATGGACTGCATTTATATAGCGCTTTTCCATCTGCATCAGACACTCAAAGCGCTTTACAATTATGCCTCACATTCACCTCGATGTCAGGATGCTACCATACAAGGCGCTCACTACACACCGGGAGCAATAGGGGATTAAAGGCCTTGCCCAAGGGCCCTTAGTGATTTTCCAGTCAGGCGGGGATTTGAACCCATGATCTTCTGGACTCAAGCCCAACATCTTAACCACTAGACCATCACCTCCCCCATTTTATAAACACGACCCAATCTACAGCCTGTGGATCCCCACAGGCAACGCGCTAGTTATATTTATGCGTGAACTTTAAAATCAGTTTGGGGTTGTAATATACACCATCAAATAATATAAAGAGGTTCGGATCAGTGGACCCTAGGACCAGTGGACACTAGGACTAGTGGACCCTCCCTTGGAGTCGAGCTAAAAGTTTACACTACAATCACATCAATTGTTTTATTTCAGTGCCATTGTGTGGTGTATCACTGTCCAAAAACTTATGGACCTCACTGTGCAAATGTAAGCTCACTGGATTAAATTCAGTTGCTTTGTAATAAAACATCGTTTGTTGACTCTGGAACAGGTTGGTCTGTCACAATAGCAGCATTCACCACTTCCTGGCACTGGGGACTGGAACTGGACTGACGAGGTCGTTTCCAGGCTGCAGCTGACAGCAAAATGCAAATTCCACGAGGACAAAGGGCGAGTCAGTGCAGAGCACACTTCCTTTATAATCCATCTCCCTCTTTCAATTCACCTGAGACGCCCCTTCTGGCTGAACAATAGCACCCACCTGATCTGATTTCGAACTGGCATAACCTCTGTGTGGGAGCCTTTTCAGCTGTGCCGCCGCACAGCGGCTTCTTTTGTTGACTCAAGATCGGGAGATCGGTTGAGCAGGTTGGAGTGACAATGAGTCTCATTCATCCGTAAAACTACGAACCAGAAAATCACCCTGGGTTTAAGAGTTGTACTTTGCAAGGCATGAAACAGAAAACATCTGGTGTCCAAGGAGAAACCAGTAGATCTGTAAGCTGTACACTGGACACAGAGCGGGGTTCTGTTCTGCTCTTTATCTACGAGTGATTAAAAAAAGAAGCATGAAAAGTCAAGGACAAACCCTTCTTTCCCACAATGCACTCTGCCAGGGTTATGTAAGCTGAAAAAGCAGCCTTGGTGCAGAGACGCTTTACTGCTGGCTGTTTCTTGGGTGTCAGCAGGAGGGGGCACAGAGTCCGCTTTGTGTCCTTTCAACAACATCATCTTTGTGTCGGCCAACAGTGAAGAAACAGCTCAAGATAAGCAGCCAGGACGACATTCCTTTGGAAATTCTCCTACAAGAACAAAATCAATCAATCAATCAATTTTTTTTTTATATAGCGCCAAATCACAACAAACAGTTGCCCCAAGGCGCTTTATATTGTAAGGCAAGGCCATACAATAATGATGTAAAACCCCAACGGTCAAAACGACCCCCTGTGAGCAAGCACTTGGCTACAGTGGGAAGGAAAAACTCCCTTTTAACAGGAAGAAACCTCCAGCAGAACCAGGCTCAGGGAGGGGCAGTCTTCTGCTGGGACTGGTTGGGGCTGAGGGAGAGAACCAGGAAAAAGATATGCTGTGGAGGGGAGCAGAGATCGATCACTAATGATTAAATGCAGAGTGGTGCATACAGAGCAAAAAGAGAAAGAAACAGTGCATCATGGGAACCCCCCAGCAGTCTACGTCTATAGCAGCATAACTAAGGGATGGTTCAGGGTCACCTGATCCAGCCCTAACTATAAGCTTTAGCAAAAAGGAAAGTTTTAAGCCTAATCTTAAAAGTAGAGAGGGTGTCTGTCTCCCTGATCTGAATTGGGAGCTGGTTCCACAGGAGAGGAGCCTGAAAGCTGAAGGCTCTGCCTCCCATTCTACTCTTACAAACCCTAGGAACTACAAGTAAGCCTGCAGTCTGAGAGCGAAGCGCTCTATTGGGGTGATATGGTACTACGAGGTCCCTAAGATAAGATGGGACCTGATTATTCAAAACCTTTTAAGTAAGAAGAAGAATTTTAAATTCTATTCTAGAATTAACAGGAAGCCAATGAAGAGAGGCCAATATGAGTGAGATATGCTCTCTCCTTCTAGTCCCCGTCAGCACTCTGGCTGCAGCATTTTGAATTAACTGAAGGCTTTTTAGGGAACTTTTAGGACAACCTGATAATAATGAATTACAATAGTCCAGCCTAGAGGAAATAAATGCATGAATTAGTTTTTCAGCATCACTCTGAGACAAGACCTTTCTGATTTTAGAGATATTGCGTAAATGCAAAAAAGCAGTCCTACATATTTGTTTAATATGCGCTTTGAATGACATATCCTGATCAGTTATCTCTGGTGCAGTTTAAGAGAAATCATTTCAGCTGGTTGAGTTTTAGGGCACTTTCACACCTACAGTACCTTGTTTGGTCCAGACCTTCGGACTTCAAAGCAAAACAGCAGGTATAAAAGCTCCCTTGGAACACGGTCTGGACTAAAGGACCAAAATGTGGTACGACCAAAAGACTTGGTCTGGATCTGGATAGTGAAGACTTTGGGAGCAATTACAGGAAGCTGAGGCAGGTTATCGTCACCCAATAAACAGTAGAAGAAATACAGAAAGCTGTGTCTCAATCAGAGGCCCCATCCTTCAAAGGCTGTATCCATCAACCTTTTTTCTTCCACAAGAAAATGGTTAATAAATAAAAAACAAACAAACAAAAGGACAGTTTTGGGTTACCTATGTACAATTATAATTAGTAGTGTTTCCAAGATGGTTGGTTTGACCTCCGTTGTCAGAAGGCCAGATCTTCATAGACCGCAACCTTAGAAGGATACAACCACTGAATTGAGACAGCTAAAGTAGTAACATTACATTAAACAGTTATATCTGGTAGCATACACTGATGCCATGGTCGGCTGCATGCACAACCACCTTGGGTCCTATGTGTTTCAGAGCAGGGTAGGATTACTTTGAAATGTAATCAGTTACTGAATATAAAATACAATTGGAAAATTTTCAACCGAAACAGACTGTAATTTAACTTCTGGATTTGAATCCTTCACTTTAAAATGATCAGTCAATGATCCACCAGGCCAAAGGACAGATAAGATGACGGTGGTGTAGTACATTTAAACTGTATCCCTACTACCTCACTTACTTCTAGTACATACTACAGTAATGGTTGGGTAATATGTACTAGACTAACTGAGATGGACTTTTTGGGGGCGATAGGATACAGATATTAGGGAGTAAAAAAAAAAAAAAAAATTTATGATACAGATATCTCTGCCGATATATACATAAACAATCGCAATGATTAACATTTCATATCAAACCATTATGACAGAAATGTTAAGGCTTGATGTTATAGCTTTAACAGGAACTTTATTATAAATAACTATAAATATAACCAACAACCTACCAACATACATCACACTGGCAGTCGTCGTACCATATTTACGTAAAATAGACTTCTTTATTTTTGACCCCACCTAGCTGGCAGCATAACAACCACTTGAATCTTGCCACTGTAAAACATCCAATCGGATTGAAAATGAATGGCAGCTGGTCTCTTATTTGAGCTCTGCTCCTTTCTCTGCCCTGACCAAGTCTGTGCCTTTACGTTTGGAGTTGGTCCTTAGGCGTCGGACTGTAGCTGGTCACTGCTTCTAGTGGTTGGATTGTCTAACTCCAATCAGGTTGGGTTAAAAGCAGAGGACAAATTTCATTGTTTCTATATAAAATTGCAGTGAAAGCCTTTCTTCTTTACCTCAGTGTCTTGTAGCTCATGTGACCAAAGGGTGATGGGGTCCCCGCCATTCTTGAGAGCACTGTCATCCAAGTGCCCTCTACTGGATACACTACGCAATAACTAAGACACCTGACTTGAACACAATTCATAGATTTATTTTTTTTTTTTAATTAGTGCATGGCTTTACTCAAACAAACACTTTTTTATCATGGGCTAAACAATTTTTCTCTACTTTTATGCTTATGCAGTTGTGGTGACAAGTTGCTGGAATTTCCCTATGGGATTAATAAAGTTACTATTAATCTACTGTATCTATCCATCCATATCCAACAGGCAGTGTTTACCTGCATTGTTACTTGGTAAAATATGTTTTCATATGAGCAAATGTAACGCCAACACAAAGCATGCTTGTGAAAGGCTCATATCAGTTGCTATTAGCCAACCATTAAATTGGCTGCGCTCGAGTATGTACTAACTGAGATTAAGTACATACTAAGTATTAAGATGTGATTTGGTCAGAAGTAAAAAGTCAACTTGAAAAGAACAATCTGTTTATTCATTTTTTCTTTAATCAAACAAAAGTACCCACCAAACTGAAAGCAAGCCAACACTGGATGCATGCATGTGTACAAACGAATCAATGTGAAGTATGGGGAGATGCAGCCTACATAGATGATGATGATGATGGCATTACGTAAATATGTTATGGAAGGTTCTTTAGTGTGAATGCAAAACTACAACATGAAACCAAACTAACCAGACCAAATGTACACAAACATGAACCTCAGTATGGACATTGTTCCAGACTTTCAGGTGTGTGGTTTTAGTTTTGGCTGCAACCAACATCAGAACCTTAAACAGCTTTTCCAGATCAGCATTATCCCAAAACAGAGACACATCATTTAAATAAGCAGAAACCAAATGTCATAACAGACCATCACACTGAAGCTGGTCGCCGCCTGCAAGGAGACTCATCCGAAGTCTGTCTCACCGTTCCAACAGTTTGTTTAACCTTGCTGTTAGAAACGGAAAAACAGCCAAGACTCGTGACTTGCTGCAAACAGTGGTACGTAAAATGCCTCCGGACTCTTAAGGTTGCTGGAGACAGAGACGTGAAATGATTCAAGACGTGCAAGGATCAGACAGAAGACAGTAAAGTGTAGCTTTACTCAGCAGAGGAAGCAGCCTGGAAAATGATTGTTGAGAGGAGACAGAGAAAAGCCACTAATGACAGCCGACAATTAAACCGGCCACTAGTGTTGCATCTCCTCAGCCCAAGTCCCAAAAAGGTGGGACAGATATGCCCTGCTGGTACAGAAAGCTCAGCCTGAGACAGACTGTCAGACAGTCAGTACAATTACTGCGCCGAGACATCCAGGAATATCAGCAGTTAGGATTATTTTGATGAGCAGTTTCTAGAAACCTAAATAATGAGGCAGTTATAGGTCACGCACGCACACACGCAAGCAAGCAAGCACGCACGCACACGCGCACACACCTCTGCCAAGAAAGAAAATCTTGGAAAAAAATAAGGGACACAGAGAGTGCATACAGCTGAACATTACATTTGACACCCAAGTCATGCAAATGAATTGTGATTCTGTGCCTCTGCGTGGTCTTGATATTTGATCTATTATGTACAAAACAGAACCACCTTGACTAACTTTAATAGTTATGATCTTGAGTTTGGCATTTCAAGGCCACCACAAATCACATGAGCAAGTAGTAAAGCAATATGCAACTTCATTTTAGTCTTTGATAGTAATCATAGGTGCATCATTAATTACTTCCTCAAAATAACCATATCCCTTATATATAAGCATTGACCCTAAATTTTGATACTTGCCTGACATCTAGACTTTCTAATTTTCTATTTTCCCCTCTAAATTAAATTTTGACTTCAACTATTCCACCAACTTTGACCAAAATAGGATCACAACTATTCAAGTAATTTTGTTCACGCAAGGCTGTCTTGGAAATACATTTCTCCCAGTGGTAGTCTTGGGGTCTTCTCTTGGTCTAGTCTTGTACGCGAATATAGCAGTACTGCACAGAATCAGCAATAAACATCATCCTAACACCCGATGGGTAGCGGTTCGAAATGGTTTAGAACAAATTCACCACGATGGGCGTTACAGACCCACATGTATGTTCTAACTTGTCTGAAGAGTATATACTGTCTTTTTCATTGCTCTTTTCCAATTTTGGTACAAGGAGTAAAATTATTAGTTAACTTCACTAGAATCTCAGGTTTCACCAAAACAGCAATGATCCAAAATAAAGCAAACAATGTTTGTGAAGCTCAATTAAAAAAAGAAAAGCTAAATACTATGTTGTTAAAACACACCAAGAATTTTGTTTAAAGACTTTTTATTACTAAACTTCAGATTTCTCTAAGGCAGCAGTTTGTGTCAACATATTTCTCTAACATTTTGCAGTGAATAAAATATTTAAAAAGTACAAAAATCACTTCTGTTGTGTGCTACAAACAGCAGATAGCTCTTGGAAAATAAAACTTTACAGACAATAACAGTAATAATAATAACAATAATATTAAGCATTATAAACATTCGGTATCCCCTTCAAGTATGCTGCTATCCAAAGTGACTAGTGTAAGATGGCAAGTGTTTATTT
The DNA here is from genome assembly GCF_902500255.1 of Thalassophryne amazonica. Taxonomy (NCBI): domain Eukaryota; kingdom Metazoa; phylum Chordata; class Actinopteri; order Batrachoidiformes; family Batrachoididae; genus Thalassophryne; species Thalassophryne amazonica. Next base: position 39,114,448 of record NC_047112.1, on the reverse strand, counting down.
ACACGTGACTGCCTTTCATTGCAAAAGATTTAAGTAGTTCAGTCAGAAGAAGAGACGTCAAAGACTTGAGCGGGTCCAAACACCGGCAGCATCCATCCTTCCCATTTCTGTCCACAGACAAGCATCGCACCTGTAGCAGAACTAAAGTGCTGTCACACCAGACGTCTGGTTTTCAGAATCAGAGGAGGAATTTGGAAATTAGGAATATGAACACACATGAAACATCTCCATAAAGTTTTGCCATTCCTCTCCATAAACCATTTACATGCACGTTAATATTCCAGTGATTTTACGATGCATTCAGGTGCTACAGTTTTATATCCGAAATAAGAAAAGTTCATGTATCGTAATATCCCCATTTAAATAAATAACCCTCTGGATTTACTGTGTCGGAGTGCATACTGCCGCTAAGCACATCATTTAATTTTTTTTCAAATTCATCACCTTAATTTCTCTGCGACTGATACTTTAATCTATCCCATAATTTAATTTGGCAAGTTTCACAAAAGTCGCGGGGAAGGAGCTGTGGTGAGCCACGCCTCCTCTCTTCATACTCTGGGTACCTCCTCGTTTCTCTCAGAGTGGAAGCCTCACAAAGAGCATTGGCCGGTTCACTGAGCGTGTCTCAGAGTTACATATCTAGACGTATGTCACAGACGCCTGAAATGCGTTGTTTTAAGCCTACATTTTTCTAACATCAGTAGAATTTCTACAAACACACAATCTGTGGGTGTAAAACATGAAACCCCACCTACATGTAAGTGAAAAAGGTAAATAAAACAAATTTTGCCCAATATGACACCTTTAATGAAAATCTGTTGTGGTAACCAATCAGATGTCATAACTTAAAAATGTCAAACTGTGCATTTACCTAGATTCACCCACAAATTACTAGCACATGTGCTTCACTATGGCAAGCAAAGGTTCAATAAAATCATTGGCTTTTGAATAATTTTGCTAACAAATTTGTGGATTCCTCCTTAACAGAGCTTTAGTACTGAACCAGGATATGAACTGGAATACAATGTGCTGTAAGAACATCAGTGGACAATTCCTCATTAAACACAAGCCGCACGGGTCCATTCTGCCATCATATGAGAACACGAGTGAGTCTTTGGTTTAACAGAATCAAACAGAGGATTTAGTTTTGCTAAGTCATCTTACTGAAACCTCACTCAGCGACTACCGATGAACCAGAAAGATGACAACTTCATCGTTACAACTGACTGCTGCTTCAGTATTAAGGACAAACATGGTCACACGTGTGTATGTGTGTGTGTGTGTGTGTGTGTGTGTGCGCGTAACATAGATATTACACAGTTGCACACAGGTGTGTGACTTTCGTACCTTTGCGGTAAATATGTCTGTTGCTGATACAAACATTTGCATAAACACACGTACGGTACGAAAGCACGTATGAACCAGCTCAAACTCACAGCAGCTCATTAACAACCAGAGACGAGCCAAAGAGAACAAAAATGCTCTCCTGACACTTCCTCACACAGTCACGCACAAATGCTTCTTCTTCCACCTCATCATTTAGACGATTCTGCTCAGACACACGAAGCAAAGACGACAACAAAAAACAACTCAAGCAAAAGACAAGTGCCGTTTCTTTGCTGTTTGTGTCGCTTTGCTGTGAGGCACTCAGCATAGAATGGCAATTAATAAAATGCGCCATCATAGCTTTAAGACCTAATTAAAAACAGACATTGTCACACAGACAGCACATCTGAAACATTACGCTAGCTACAGCTCCTGGTGACAACAACCAGACGTTAAGACGACCCGATCAGAGACGTTTCATTAAGTGTCTGAAGGGAACACACGGTTCAGTTTCCATGAGCAGATTGTTACATTTTCTAAACGCAGGTCACAAAACTAAGCAATAAAATACATTTTATCCTCAACACCACCATTATAGAGGACAACTGTACAAAATGCTTAAAAAAAAAAAGTGAACTAACTTTTCCAACTCCACTTGGCTGAATTATTTAATCTTCTATAGGATCAGGTAGCAGCTCTGAGTGATTTAATTAAGTTAGCCGCATTACTTCACCAATTAAAGTCTTGTTTTTTTAACCACATAATTCTGGTTTGCGGTACATGCAAGGTCAGCACGGTTTATGCAACCCCAACAATCAAAGCACAAGGCTGGTTTAGTTTCATTTCGCGGACTGTGCCTTTAACCACTCCACTGAGGAGCACAAACTATTCAAACCAACAGCGCTGAAGAACTGTTGCTAGGAAACACAGGAAGAGAACCAAAGCAGCTGAATGACACAAACCTTTTGACAGACTGTTTGTCACTCTGGAAAAGTACTAAACACTACAATTTGACAAAACCTGAAGTGCCCCTTTAAACAAAAACAAAATAAAATCGTGTGAAACTAAATCAGACCAGATTTGATAACAAGAAGCAACGACTTTAGCCCGCTGTAATAAGTGTGGTTTAGAACATGAAGAAAAAAAAAAGAAGCCTTCACAATATTGACAACTGTACAACACATACACAGAGTTCATCAAAGTTCAGCCTTTTTCAGTCTGTAATTAAGTATTTACACAGCGCAAAAGAAACATTTTGTGAAAATGTAAGCAGAGTGTGTTCATGTGTTAAGAGCTGCGGATTCTGAGGTCCTGCTTCACTGTTTCATGTGGTTCCAGGTCAGGCAGAACCACAAGGATCAGGTCAGGGTACCATCAACTTAACTTTCCTCTTTTCTGTGTCTCACTGAGGTCCATTTTTCTGGGGTCTCTGGACTCCAAAAACAAAGTTTTTTTTTTGTTTTTTTTTTTTGCTCCTGGAAACATCTGACTTCATTTAAACGTTTCCTACACAGTGCAAGAAATCCTGATTTTACATGTCAGCACAGCCTTGCATTCAAAACTAAAATTTAAATAAAAAGACAACAAGCAGATCTGATAAAGGTTCTGCTCCCCGTGTTAACAAACAGCTGCTCGAAATTTGTGCAGGTATTTAAATGACCTGATCAACTCTTACACATCTGCACCATTAAAGAGTGATGAGTTCAGGGGCAGCGTGGTTTAACGATGCATCCGCAAGCACCCGACCTGGCGTTATCACAAATACCTCCTCTGAATCAACCAAGCCTGCTAAAGCCATCAAACCTGACATGAGAGCAGCAGACTGGAGGTTAGAAAAAGATGACATCCTCCTTGTTGAGGTCTTCTGCGGGGAGCTTGTAGGGCGGTGGCAGCGGTACGCTGTGACTCAAACCCTGAGCATTTATCGGTGGATTGGCTGGAGAGTTCAAATTTACGCCCTGCAAGTGAAGAGGGCTGAGGGTGTGAGGCTTCTGCATATTAGGAGGATGGCAGGTGCTGAGGGACGCGGTGGCTTGACTGTCTACTCCGGCACCGTCTGGAGGACTGACTGGATCTGTGACACGGATGTAAGAGATTAAGATCACACCTTCCAGTGGGTTTTCCTCAACATTAATTGTGAGGATTAAAGTTCTAAAACATGCGAGTGCTGAGGAGAGACGGGCATTAATTCAAGCACAGCGTGAGGGGTGTTTGTTTGCACAGGTTGAGGCTGGGCACACGGGCAGACTTTAGACAGGAACGTGCTCAGGTAGGGCAGAGTTTGTGTTTGAGTGAGTCTGATTTAACAATGCAGCAACTATGAGGCAGACAAGAAAAGGCTGCTGGATGTGCATGTGTGTGTTGAACAAACCTGCATGGTGCTGGAAGGGGTGGGGCTGAGGGGGAGGAGGGAGCTGCTGATGAGGGCTGATGGAGCGTCTGGCCTTCAGGGTGTTGTCATCTCTGGCGGACAGCTTTGGTGGCAACATCTGCTTCATATCCACTGAGGCTGAGAGGAGGAGGGAGGAGCCCCGAGAAGAGAGAAACAGAAGGACAAAAAGAAAAAAAAGAAGCTACATTAGGTTAAAGCTGAAATTTGATTCAATCTCTTGAAAGGCACCGCTGCGCCAACTGCATGATAAATTAGAGGGTTGACCCAATTTGGAGGGTGAATGTGATACTAATGAGTCGTGTAAACCGTAGAACACGTGAAGCCCGTATTAGGCACAGCAAGTTTGGATGTGAGACACACTAAATGAGAGAAATCCATTTTCAAGTAAAGTGCTGTGGGTTCTCCGTGCAAGATAAATCACACATAGCTGCAGATGAGTGAGTGAACGTCTGTCACTGTGTGTGTGCTCAGTGTCTCACTAATGGCCACTTAATCACATATACACTTTCTTTTACGTAAATAGCAATCTGTCACATGTAGACTTGAGGCTCATTTACGCTCAACATTAAATAGGAATACAGACGCAGCCTTCTGTCCACACTGTGTACATTTCATTCATATGTGTCACAGTTTTCTAAAAGGTTAGGGATAGAGATGAAATGGAGCAGTACAACCAAAACTTGTGGGGGGCAGTGTAGGCAGTGTAGAGTGTACATACATACATATATACACACACACTCGAATCTACAGATCTGCAATACCCTTGAGTAAATGTTTTTCTTAACATCCGTGCCAACATTAAAGATGTGTGTAAGTACAGTTGTGTTCAAAATAAGTCTGTTTAAAAATGTGAGTAAAGCTCAAAATCCTTATAACAGTTTTTATGTCCACATACACAAATACATTGGGAAAACTGCACATTCTATTCCGAATCAACACAAAGAAAAATTGATCAAATCTGGTATTACTTTGTAGAAAATAAAGAAACAGGAATAGTAGGGTGTTAAAAAAAAATAGCTGTCTGCATTTTTCTTTCTGTGATCCTTATTACACCCTTGTGGTCCTTATTTAAGGATCAAGGCAACAAATGTTGTACATGTTGCTTGTAGTGGATTTCTCTCTGAAAATACGAAAAAAAAATGGGTAATTTCAGAACAGCGTACTTTGATGAAAAGAAATAGAAAATATATAAAAAAGTGCAGAAAATGAGAGGCTGCTCAGCTAAAATGACCTCAAATACTTTAGAATGGCAACAAAACCAGAAAGACGTGAAAGAAAACAGAAAAACACCATTCAAGTATATTGGAGTAGCCAGAATGGCAAAGACTCAGCTAATGATCAGCTCCAGGCTGAACAAAGAAGGTCTGAAGTTATCTGTGAGTACAGTAACAATGAGAAGACGGCTATCTGATGCCAAGCTATGGGCAAGAAGCCCCCATAAAGTCTGATTGATGGAAAAAAAAAAAAAAAAAAAACATGATGAAGAGGTTACAATTTGACAATGAACACATTGACTGGCTTAAAGAGAAATGGCGCAACATTTTGTGGACTGTTCTTTTTGGGTCTAGGGGCCACAGACAGTTTGTCAGACAACCCCCCAAAACTGAATTCAAGTCACAGTAGACTGTGAAGACAGTGAAGCATGATGGAGAAAACGTCATGACATGGGGATGTCTCTCATACTATGGTGTCGGGCCTGTTTATGATGGCTCAGTCTGAATACTTCAAAATACTCAAAGAGGTCATGTGGCCTTATGCCGAAAAGGAAATATTCTTGAAATGGATGTTTCAACAAGACAACGACCTCAAACACACCAGCAAGGGAGCAGTATCTTGATTCTAGACCAACAAAATTGACGTTATGGAGTGACCAGCCCGATCCTGGTGTTGCTGAACGAATCGTCCCCCTACCTTCACTGCACATCCAACATTTCGGAGAGTCAGAAGCAATTCACTGATTATCGCCTCGTTTCTGCTAAAAACTGCACTCCAGTCAGCATCTATCTCAGCGACAGATATCTGCAGCTTCTGTACAACAATCATTTACACATAAATTCAGCATTAATTCAAGACAGGGGAGCGATCAGTGCGCCACAGCAGCAGTCTTCACCCAAAGCGATCAAAGGGAATAATGTGATTATTAACCATCAGATGACAAAGTAAAACCTCTTAAATCATTCTAAAGTCAGTTTTAAGCAGAAACTAGGCCGTTTTAAGCAGAAACTAGTTGATAATCAGTGAACTGCTGCCGATGCTCCGAAATGATGCATGTGCAGCGAAGGCAGGGGGGACAGATTTTTTTTAGGGAGGACCATTCGGTCTGCGACACCGGGACCTTAATCCAACAGAAAACTTGTGGGGTGAAATCAAAAATGCAGTTTCTGAGGCAAAACCAAGGAATGCAAAGGAACTGTGGAATGTAGTCCAATCGTCCTGGACTGGAATACCTGTTCACAGGTGTTGGTCGACTCTATGCAACACAAATGTGAAGCAGTTCTCAGAAACAGTGGTTATACATGTAAATATTAGTTTCTCTACTTTTAAGATTAAGCTTAAAACTTTCCTTTTTGCTAAAGCTTATAGTTAGGGCTGGATCAGGTGACCCTGAACCATCCCTTAGTTATAATGCTATAGACAGACTGCTGGGGGGTTCCCATGATGCACTGAGTGTTTCTTTCTCTTTTTGCTCTGTATGCACTAGGGATGTGAATCGTACAACAACTCACGATTCAATTCGATTCCGATTCTTGGGGTGACGATTCGATTCAGAATCGATTTTCGATTCAAAGAGCTCTGATAAATAGTCATATTACTTAAAAATGTTTATGTTTAAGAAAATGCAGCTTTACAAGGTTAATCAAGTGATTCTAGATGTAAGTTTACTTATCTGCTTTTCTCGTTTGGAGTTGGCTGGCAGTTTAGCGAAGTGATGGTCAGTAGTCGGCAGAGGCCGCTGCTCCCCTCTTTTAGCTCCGGATGATAGCGTAGCATGTGGGCTTGCAGATTTGAAGTGTTTCCAAAGTACTTGACTTTCATTTTGCAGATTCTGCACTCTACATAAGTCATGTCAAGCTCCTTCTTACGCAGCAAATAATAAAATCCAAAATGCGCCCAAACATTTGCCTTCAGCAAAGACGGTGCTGGCTGAATTAGCTCTTCGTCCGCCATGCTAAGCTACAGCCACTGAACTCTGCAGTGCACGAGTGTTTGAAGCACGCCGGACCCCCCCCGGGATGCTGTAGTACGGAAGCCGTTGCCTGACAAACAGTACACGCAGTGAGTAAGCAAGATTATGTTTAAAAATGCTTTTAAAAAAAATCGATTCTTGGACATTTTGTATCGCTTCAGAATCGTAATAAATAAGAATTGCGATTCGGACGTGAATCGATTTTTTCCGACACCCCTAGTATGCACCACTCTGCATTTAATCATTAGTGATTGACCTCTGCTCTCTTCCACAGCATGTCTTTTTCCTGATTCTCTCCCCTCAGCCCCAACCAGTCCCAGCAAAAGACTGCCCCTCCCTGAGCCTGGTTCTGCTGGAGGTTTCTTCCTGTTAAAAGGGAGTTTTTCCTTCCCACTGTTGCCAAGTGCTTGCTCACAGGGGGTCGTTTTGACCGTTGGGGTTTTTCTGTAATTGTATGGCTTTTGCCTTACAATATAAAGCACCTTGAGGCAACTGTTTGTTGTGATTTGGCGCTATATAAATAAAATTGATTTTATTTAGTGATTCACAGGAAAGATAAATCTTCAAGTATTTTTCAGTTTACACAGTAAATGTTTGAGTTTCTAAATAACAACTAATTAACTAAACTAATACGGTGGCCAGGAAGTCAAAAAGGTCAACACACATCATTGAGTGCAATAAAGGAGTGTCATTTTTTTTTCTTCTAACTAACTAATCAATCAGTCTAAAGTAACATTGGTTTGACAGCCATAGTTTTTATAGTTAGTTTTCTCTGGGCCCCTCCCCAATCAGACCGGGAGTGACATGTTTAGCCGCATGTTCTCCTTGAATTGCTGGCTGTCTGAGTGGTGTCCAAAAAATGAGGTGGGCTTCATAGATAATTGGCAAAGCTTCTGGGGAAAACCTGGTCTTGTTAGGAGAGACGGCATCCATCCCACTTTGGATGGAGCAGCTCTCATTTCTAGAAATCTGGCCAATTTTCTTAAATCCTCCAAACCGTGACTATCCAGGGTTGGGACCAGGAAGCAGAGTTGTAGTCTTACACACCTCTCTGCAGCTTCTCTCCCCCTGCCATCCCTTCATTACCCCATCCCCGTAGAGACGGTGCCTGCTCCCAGACTACCAATAACCAGCAAAAATCTATTTAAGCATAAAAATTCAAAAAGAAAAAATAATATAGCACCTTCAACTGCACCACAGACTAAAACAGTTAAATGTGGTCTATTAAACATTAGGTCTCTCTCTTCTAAGTCCCTGTTGGTAAATGATATAATAATTGATCAACATATTGATTTATTCTGCCTTACAGAAACCTGGTTACAGCAGGATGAATATGTTAGTTTAAATGAGTCAACACCCCGAGTCACACTAACTGTCAGAATGCTCGTAGCACGGGCCGGGGCGGAGGATTAGCAGCAATCTTCCATTCCAGCTTATTAATTAATCAAAAACCCAGACAGAGCTTTAATTCATTTGAAAGCTTGACTCAAATAAAACCAGTTTTATTTGTTATTATCTATCGTCCACCTGGTCGTTACTGTGAGTTTCTCTGTGAATTTTCAGACCTTTTGTCTGACTTAGTGCTTAGCTCAGATAAGATAATTATAGTGGGCGATTTTAACACCCACACAGATGCTGAGAATGACAGCCTCAACACTGCATTTAATCTATTATTAGACTCTATTGGCTTTGCTCAAAAAGTAAATGAGTCCACCCACCACTTTAATCATATCTTAGATCTTGTTCTGACTTATGGTATGGAAATAGAAGACTTAACAGTATTCCCTGAAAACTCCCTTCTGTCTGATCATTTCTTAATAACATTTACATTTACTCTGATGGACTACCCAGCAGTGGGGAATAAGTTTCATTACACTAGAAGTCTTTCAGAAAGCGCTGTAACTAGGTTTAAGGATATGATTCCTTCTTTATGTTCTCTAATGCCATATACCAACACAGTGCAGAGTAGCTACCTAAACTCTGTAAGTGAGATAGAGTATGTCATCAATAGTTTTACATCCTCATTGAAGACAACTTTGGATGCTGTAGCTCCTCTAAAAAAAAAGAGAGCTTTAAATCAGAAGTGCCTGACTCCGTGGTACAACTCACAAACTCGTAGCTTAAAGCAGATAACCCATAAGTTGGAGAGGAAATGGCGTCTCACTAATTTAGATCTTCACTTAGCCTGGAAAAAGAGTCTGTTGCTCTATAAAAAAGCCCTCCGTAAAGCTAGGACATCTTTCTACTCATCACTAATTGAAGAAAATAAGAACAACCCCAGGTTTCTTTTCAGCACTGTAGCCAGGCTGACAAAGAGTCAGAGCTCTATTGAGCTGAGTATTCCATTAACTTTAACTAGTAATGACTTCATGACTTTCTTTGCTAACAAAATTTTAACTATTAGAGAAAAAATTACTCATAACCATCCCAAAGACGTATCGTTATCTTTGGCTGCTTTCAGTGATGCCGGTATTTGGTTAGACTCTTTCTCTCCGATTGTTCTGTCTGAGTTATTTTCATTAGTTACTTCATCCAAACCATCAACATGTTTATTAGACCCCATTCCTACCAGGCTGCTCAAGGAAGCCCTACCATTATTTAATGCTTCGATCTTAAATATGATCAATCTATCTTTGTTAGTTGGCTATGTACCACAGGCTTTTAAGGTGGCAGTAATTAAACCATTACTTAAAAAGCCATCACTTGACCCAGCTATCTTAGCTAATTATAGGCCAATCTCCAACCTT